>NC_083420.1:71459178-71760136 GCF_020745735.1 Hemiscyllium ocellatum
AGCCGAAAGATGTGCAGAATGTGGAAATGAAAAACAAAGCAGAATTTGTTGGAAAAGGACAACAGTCCTGGCAGCGTCTGTGGAGAAAAATCAGAGTTGACCTTTCGGGTCGGTTGGATTCTAGGAAGGGTTACTGTACCTGGAAAGTTAATTTTGGCGTCTTTCCACAAATGCTGACTGAAATGCGGACCTTTTTCCAACAGTTTATGTTCATCAACCGGCCTATGGTTTCCAGCTTTCAATCTCCCTCTCTTCTTGAAAACTGACCTCGCAGTGTTTTGACAGTGTTACCTAACATACCTAAGAATGGGTGGCACGGTGGCTCAGTAGTTAGGACTGCTGCTTCACAGCACCAGGGTCTTAGGTGCGATTCCATCCTCTGGCAAGTGTCTATGTGGAGTTTGCACATTCTCCGCGTCTCTACGTGGTTTTTCTCCAGGTGCTCCGATTTCCTCCCACAGTCCAAAAATATGCAGCTCAGGTGAATTGCCCATGGATTAAGTGCGTTATTCAGAGGGAAATGCGTCTGGTTGGATTACTCTTCGGCGTGGACGTGTTAGGCCAAAGGGCCTGTTCCATAGTAGAGGGATTCTAAATCAGAATACAGAGACACCTGGGTATATTTTTTTTTTAAATGCCGCCACTCTGAAACACGCTTTCAAAACCAATTATCATGCAAATGATCAAAACCAATTGATGCAAATTTGGTCACTCTTCATCTTTTTTGCCAGTCAGAAGCCTTGTCTATTTTGTTAGGGGGAGTTCAAGAACATTCTCCAACTATATCTTGCTTAAAACTTTGGAAACCTCCTACTGTCTCCTCTAGTGAGGATCAATGTAAATATGTTTTAAAATTATCTGCCCGTTCGCAGTTCCTCATAACTAATTCCCCAGTGCATTCTCCAAGTGTCCCACATGTACATACATGACTTCCTTCTCAGGGTGACACATAAATTTCGAACTTCGTTTGCAAGACATATGGAAAAGCTATTGCAGAATGTTAATGTATTTATTTCAAATTTATGTGCATGATACTTATTCTTCTTTCTTTACTCTTCACTTCTAGCGCTCCTGCTTGTGGAAATACAAATTCAAAATCGGGCCTCCAACAGTTCTCACCACTTTGATTTTTTTTGAGTTGGTGATGAAATACTAACTTCGACAGCCTCTCTGATCTATCATCTTACTAGTTCCTTCCTTTTGAATACTGACAATAATTACTGAGCATTATTAAAATTCTCCTAAAGTTTCTGCTCCTATACATCCACTGATCTTACCCTGGCCCATTCTCATGCCCTGCTTTTGACAACTTGTGAGATAGGATACTGCAATTTCGATTCCGTCACCTTTCCCATTATGCATGGTTTTCTGCTACATATGGTTGAACACATGATCAGCTGTCACTTCTGATCCAATTATGTCACATTCCAGTGAGAAGCCTCCAACGTGAAATGCATTACTTTCCATCGAAAAATCAAAGCTTCTGAAATCATATGGACACTCACTCATCACCTGCGCTTTTACCCTTAGTACTTGCAGTTTTTTTTTCCCCAGAAGAATGACAGACATCTCTTTATGCTAACAATTCACTGCAATCGTCCCAAAATTGCAAAGAGTCACCCTTTGCCAGTTGTGCCATCTCCAATTGGAAATCACCATCAAACACAATGTATCTGCCAACAATTTTAAAGATTTCACAGGGTCTATTCCCTCTGTCACACAGTCAATCAAATGTAACACTTCACCACTCTCCCATGCGACATTCACATGCAATTGCAGACACTGCAAACTTGTCCATTCTTCTGTCCTCCCAAGACGCCAAAAACACCCTGCAAAGTGAAGGCGCATTTCGCTTGTATTCTTGCAATCCCATTCACTGATATTTCTCGCAATGCAGTCCCTTTTTCTAATAGTGAGATCAAACAGAGACTATAGATTTACATGCAGGAACACTTACACTTTTTGCAATAACCCTGAAGCTCCCATATATCGGCTGGTTCAATAAACCACCTTGGTCTCATTCTACATTTGAGGTCCTGGGCGTGCTAAAATGTTCCAATAAACCACAACACAAGCTCGGGTAACATTTCATGTGCTATTTGGTTACTTTACAGCCTCAAAGATTGTAAGTTGAGTCCTCCGCCTCAAACATTGAATGAACTATATCCATTCTTCTCTTTCTCACTTTGTTTCAGATTATCTTTCTATGGATTTGACAGGTTCATGTCTTGTTAGCATTGCACTCACGTGAGAGGCCGTATTTACCCTCTTTCACAACGTAATATAAACAAATTTTGCTCTTTCACGACAAGTCAAATCATACTTTTTTTTATCTGCACTGGGCCTACAAACCGTGTGTTCTATTCACCCTCCTCCACCTGTGCGAAAGTATGAAGAAGCCCATCTTCCAATCATTTTCATTCTGAACAGGTGTCAGCCTGGACTGGAAAATGTAAAGTCTATTTCTTTTAATATCTTCGCAGATGTTCGCACACCAGCTGCATTAATACAAAAACTGCAGACACAGAAAGAATTTTGAGTATAAGTAAGAGTCAATTTTGGTAGAAATGTGAAACAAAACAAAACATATTGGAGAAAATACAGAGTTCTGAAGAAGAGTGAATGGATCCAAAATGATAACTTTGTTTTTTTATTCCTCATAGATGCTGCCAGACCTTCTTAGTTTCTCCATCAAATTCTGTTTTTGAATACGTTTGAAAGTAGTGTGTTAAAGCCAATCAAAAGCCGTTTTCAACATGGAGCACCATGCAAGACATTGCATGACGACATTAACAGCACAAGCTGGGGACTATAATTGAACCTGAGCTACATAAGACTGTTATTAACAACTGGACAAATTCCCCAATACTGACGGGTGAGACAGACAGACGGGAACAAATTCACTTCAAACCAGGACTGCTCAATACTGAAATAGAAACGCTTCAGGGGAACGTATGACAAATTGGTGGAGTAAGTGCCCTTAACCTGCTATGGGCGAGGCCAGACCACTCAAAAGATTCTTAAGCATGCAGCCCCAGACAAATAACCTTGCAATTTGTTTTGGTACGTGCACAGTTAAAATTACCCGGAGTAAGTTAGCTAAGTTGATTACTAGATTTCAAAACAGATAAAATTGTATTCCCAAAATTATACAAAGAAACACAAAGAAGAGAACAATAACAGCTGCCTAACTCAACCTATCCAAATTGGACTTCATTATGGTGTTGCAACCATACACAACAGCCCCAATAGTTAAACTCCCATTAAAACCCAGTATAAATATGCTTACATGTTGAAGTTGAAAGCTGGAGCGAGAGAGAGAGAGTTTCCACAGAGCTCACTGTTGAACTCCTTACCAGTTCAGCACGTAATTAAACTGCTCAACTCAGGGTAGAGGTCTGACCACTACCATTTCATTTTGCAGGTCATTTGTAATACACGGCCACTTTGGCCTGATGTCTCATCTGTTTACTTGTAAGCAAAATACCTCTCAAAATCATTTTCACCCCGTACCAAAACCAGACTGTTGAAGCCCTGCCCCATTTAATACCACAGTTGAAGGAAAACCAGGACAGCGTGTCGTTGAACTGAAGAACAGATTTCAGTTGGAAAAAGGATTAGCTTTGTGACACTATTCCTCTGTAATAGGCACATTGGAACAGAATTGATACCTCCTATTCCTGACCAGCAGTCTCAAAGCACTGTTTCAAGGATTTAATAAGAGGGCATTTAACTTTTGAGAAAAAAAACTACACTCATTAATTTTGTTACCTTGTTTATGATCTCAAGAAAGGTCTGCACTAGTCATTCTTTGCAGTTATTTTTTGTCTTATTTTATTCTTGTCTCATTTTATAAGTCACGTGTACCTTATTCAACCCTGCAGTGTTCTGGCACTACTCCAATACACAATGTAGAATGATT
The DNA here is from genome assembly GCF_020745735.1 of Hemiscyllium ocellatum. Classification (NCBI taxonomy): domain Eukaryota; kingdom Metazoa; phylum Chordata; class Chondrichthyes; order Orectolobiformes; family Hemiscylliidae; genus Hemiscyllium; species Hemiscyllium ocellatum. The sequence goes on from NC_083420.1 coordinate 71,463,101, forward strand.
AAAAGATTGAACCATTAATGCTCCATATCCTTATCATTCCATCGAGACTGGGTAAATGTTCCCTTTCATTGTGATATGGACTGTGATGTGAGGAAAAGGTTAATTGAACCTCTTTTTTGATGACTGTGATTAATATCAGTCTCCATGGATTTTAGTTATTGCACTCGAAGGTTTCAATATTTTCATAAAAATGTTGGCTCCGTTCAATACTAGTAAGAGCATCTTGAATAGCATGAACACAGACCAGTAGATCGAGAGAGGAGGGAAAGAGAGACCGGAGTCTGTGAATGTTAGACTGGAATGTTACAACAATAGATCAAAGACTGAGAATAATATTTTGGAATGCTGCAACAATGGACCAGAATCTGGGAACATCAAACTGGAATGATCCAACAATGTATCAGAATCTGAAAGCGTTACATTGGATTGTTACAACAATGGATATTAATTTATTCTATTACGCTTGGATGTCTTATATGTATTATTGGTGGTTACTAACATTGTAGAGTTATTATGCAACTTGAAATATAAGTATTTTTATTATCCTGTCCTGGCTATCGGAGGTGTCCTTGATAAGTCTGACTGCCCAAATATTATTTCTTTAAAACACGCATTACTATTCTTCTCATTTAACCCGACAATCATTCCCGCTTTGATTGTTATGTTGAAAATCTGAATCTAGCTATTCATTTTACAAGCCACGAGTAATTACATCTGTTTACTTGCTCATTCACGCTTTCTCTCTTTGCTTCTGGCAGTGACCTTCGTGATACCCTTTGTGAATCAACTCAGTTTCTTCAGTGAAATATGATTCATTGCAAGACTGCCCTTGTTATGTAAATATTAGGAGCATAAAGGGCACTGGGTTCGTTTCTTGTTGGAACCTCCATTTCTTTCCTGTCACTCTTACTGATCTCTTCCCAATACCTGCGTTGAAACAGATGAACCACAACAGTGGTGATCCCTTTGGCCATGAGCTGATCTCATCGGCTGATTGAACCCAGAGCAATGAAATATATTCTTGATAATCTGCGGCTGACACAACTAGGTTTCAACCCACAGAAACAAACCTGAGAAAATGTTCCACAGCTCGTATCCGAACTGAGAGCAAAAAATCTCTTTGTTTGTTATTCCTGTTCGCTCTGATCTAAATTATCATTCTGTCTAGGTTTGCCTTTTTAAAAATATCTTCAAGCATCTCTTGCGAAGTTTAAGGTGTGCACTGTACCTTAAAAAAAGAATGACTGCTGTTCTGCACTGAGAACTGACAATAGCACTCTCAAAGTGTACTGGAAAATTGATAATAGGGAACATTTCGCTGAGAAATGCATGCCTGAGTAGATTGCTGTTTTGACAACAATTTGTTTTTAACCAATCCGTTTAATTTATGCTCCACCATACGGAAACCTAATCGTGTTTGAATTTATTGTTTTGCCTCCATCGAGCCAATGACCTGATCGAATGCTTCTGATATAAAAAAGCAGACATTTTGAAAATCTGACAGAGCAACTGCCATCGAGTGAGAGATGCAAGACTTTGAAACGCTCCCTGTCAAAGTTACCTTTTCATATCTATAAGTACAAAGAAAGACAATGACCCCGAGAGATCTGCATCCGGATGAAGAATGACACTGAAAACGACAGCCGCTGTGTGGATTTGAAATTCTCGGACGCTGCCTGAACTTACGTGCTTTTCCAGCACCACTCTAATCCAGAATCTGGTTTCCAGCATCTGCAGTCGTTGTTTTCAATTACGGACTTGAAATTAAGTTTACATAATTTTGATAATTATTTTACTGGAACAGTATGTTGATATAGAGTTCGAGGCAGGTCTTAAGCACTTAAAAGAATGGGGAAGGCTTAGATTTCTGTATACTTGTTGTTCAATATTCAATTTTAGTATTGAAGAATACATTGGAAATTAGATTCTTTATATATTTTATTTTGGGAATTCTCTATCACCCATTGTAACAGATAATGAGATGAGGTGAGTTTTTCTGGTGATTAGTTTACTTGACGGAGGGATTCACCACCGTGTCGCAACACATCTGACCATGAAACGTCTCTCAGTCATTGTCTGTCGATTCCGCAATCCCCTAGCAGTTGTTCAGTTTTCAAGTGATTTCCTCCATGCATCCCAGCTCAAATATAATAATTTTCACATCTTCCATGCAACCATAAACACCAGTGACGCACAAAACTTCTGGTCCTATTCTGTTTTGGTGCACATATGCAGACACAAATTTGTATGAGCCATATTTGCTGTCACGCACAGTATTGGCTGCAAATTTGCCCGTGCTAGGCAGTTATTTAGTGCCAGCGCAGTAAAATCTGGGCTCTTACCTTCTCCCAAACTACAGCGTGTGGGTTTCTTCTTTGAGTCTGATTCAGAATCTGAGCTGACTGGGCAATGTCTTTATTCAATGCTTTTATTCTTGTGATTGAACCGTTCAAATTCTTACTTGTCCCATTATTCGCACTCGCATATCACTTACTCCAGGTAGCTACAACGTGTTCTCGGTAAATAATTTGTTTATATTCTAATCTGAATCTTTGTGCACCTCAATAACATTCACTGGCAATTTTTTGTCCTTTTTCCCAATTCCTCCATCTCCGCTGCATCTGTTCCCAGGAGGACCAGTTCCACAATAGAACACGTCCGACCGACTCCTTTTTAAAGACCACAGATTCCCCTCCCAATTGGTTGATGATGTCCTCCAACACATCTCATCGACTTCCCACACATTGACCTTCGAAAGTCACCCCTCGAACCACAGCAAGGACAAAACTCCTCTCGTCCACACATTCAAACCAACAAACATCTGCGTGCATCGCAGCAGCCGCTGACATTTTCGTCACTATAAATGGACCCCGCCACTAGTGATAATTCACTCTCCACCTCATCTGCTTTTTGCACAGAGGTTCCTCTACGACTCCCTTGTCAGGTCCACGCACACCAGTAAAGAACCCTCCCCTCCCAGCACCTTCCGTACAACGATAGTAATTGCAAACCTGCACTCACACATCCCCAATCAACTCCGTCCAAGACACCAAAAGAGACATCCACATCCATCAAAGTTTAACCTGAACTTCCAAACATGTCATTTACCCTATCCATTTCTCTCGATGTGGTGCCATTTGCATTGTGGAGACAGGATACCTATTCGCAGAGTGCTTCTGAGAACATTTCTGGGACACCCATATCAACGAATCCCTCCACCCTATGGCCAACAGTTCAACTCCACTTCCCACTTCACCGCGGACATGCAGTTTTATTAGCGACTTAAATCACCACTCCCTAACTGCCAGACACCTGGCGGAAGAATGTCTCATCTTTTCCTCTGGGACCCTCCAATGCCATGCATCAACGTGGTATTCTCCAGTTTCCTCATTTCTGCTCCCCTCATCTAATGCCAGACCCAGCCTTAAACTCAGAACTGCGCTCATGCCTGATTCTAACTACCCATCTTCCTTCCCACCTATCAGCTCTATTCTCCTTGCTGAACGATCATCATTAGCTCTACCTAGATATAACTATCGAATCCTCAGCTTCCTCAGGAGGAAGGATGTGCCTGGTGTATCTTTGTTTTCCAGTAAATTCGGATTCCCAATAGTGTACATAGCTTTGCGGGATCCACGTGTCAATGGAAAGAGGTATAAGAACCGGAGGAAATCTCAACCCATTAATGTTGCAGTGTGATCATGCACAGTACATCAAGTTGGTGAATATTCACTGTGCTCACAGCAGCCACTTCCTCTTCATTCAGAAGAAGTCAGCCATTTCCATCATCTTCAGGTCTCCACATCTACCGAGGTAGTATGGGCTGAGTTTCGAAAAAGGAAAGGAGAGGTTACCCTATTGGGAGTTTTCTAAAGGCCTCCGAATAGTTCTAAAATTGCATGGGCAAGATAACAAACATGGTTCTAGACAGGAGGAGAGTGACAAGGTAGATTTTATGTGGGACATTGCCATTCCAAATATTAACTGAAAATACTAAAGATTAAGTACCTTATATGGTTCAGATTTTGTCCAATGAGTGCAGGAGGGTTTCCTGGGACAGTAAGTAGACAGGCGAAAAAGGTGTAAGGCTACACAGCTTTTATTTCTGAGTAATAAACTTGGCTAGGTGTTAGGCTTGGGATAAGTGAAAACTTTCGATCATAGGACATAGAACAATACAGCGCAGAGCTGGTCCTTAGGCCCTCGATGTTACGCAGACTTGTGAACTACTCTCAGCTCGACCCCTACACGATTCCATCATCAACCATGCGATTAACCAAGGATTGATAAAATCTCCCTAATGTGGCTGAGTTGACGACACGGGCATGTAGGGCATTCCACTCCCTTACCACTCTCTGAGTAGAGAACCTGCTTTCGACATGTGTCTTAAATCTATCACCTCTCAAACTGTAGTTATTCCCCATTGTACAAGCTGACATCATCAACCTGGGAGAAAAGACATTCACTGTCTACCCTATCTAATCCTCTGATCATCTTGTATGTCTCTCTCAAATACCCTCTCAGCCTTCTTCTTTCCAATGAGAACAGACTCAAGTCTCTCAACCTTTCCTCATAAGACCCTCCCTCCAGTCCAGCCAACGTCCTGTTAAATCTCTTCTACACCTTTTCCACTGCTTGCACATCCTTCCCGAAAAATGGCGAACAGAACTGTACACAATATTACAGGTGTGGCCATTCTCGCGGTTTGCATAGTTGCAGCTTGATATTGCGATTCTGGAGCTGAATCCCTCTTCCAATGAAACATAAGTCACCCTATGCTTTCTTAACAGCACTATCCACCTGGGTGGCAACTTTCAGGGATCTATGTACATGGATTCCACATCCCTCTGCACATCTTCACTACCAAAATCTAACAATGAGCCAGTATTCTGCATTCCTGCAATTTTCCCAAAGTGCATCACGTCCCATTTAGCTGCATTGAACTCCATTTGCCACGTGTCAGCACTATTATAAAGTTAATAGATATTATCGATAGAGGATAGATGCCAGAAGTAGTTTCTTTACTCGGGAAGTATTGGGGGTGTAGAACGCACAGCATGCACCAATAGTAGATTCGCCAACATTAAGCATGGTCATTGGATAGACATTTGAACGGAAGTCTAATAGTGTAGTTTAGATGAGCTTCAGTTCCGTCTTACACGTCGTCGTAACATCGGGGCTGAAGGGCATGGATGGCATTGTAATTTTCTCTGTTCGAGGTTCTATGTTCTAAATCATGTCATGTTGAATAAAGATTATCCTCTGTACACACGTTCCAAAACACCCTCGGACTCATGACGCACCACTACCAATTAATTACATCAAGATATCCCCTGTGTATTCCCAATGGAGCCCCTGGGACCATCAGACACTTAAGGAACAAAAGAATGACGAGAGTAAGATTAGGGCCAATCAAGGATAGCAGTGGGAAGTTGTGTGTGGAATCAGAGGAGATGGGGAAGCACTAAATGAATATTTTTCTACTGTATTCACTCTAGAAAACGACAATGTTGTCGAGGATAATACTGAGATACAGGCTACTAGACTAGGTGGGATGTGGGTTCACAAGGAAGATCTACTAGAAATCCTGCAGAGTGTAAAAATGGATAAATCCCCTGGGCCGGATGAGATTTATCCTAAGATCCTATGGGAAGCCACGGAGGAGATTGCCGAAACTTTGACATTGATCTTCCAATCGTCATTGACTACAGGAATACTGGCAGAAGACTGGAGGATAGCAAATGCGGTTCCCCTGTTCAAGAAGGAGCGTACAGTCAACTCTGGTAATTATAGATTCGCGAGCCTTAATTCAGCTGTTGGTAAATTGTTGGAAAATGTTATAAGAGAGAGGATTTATAATCATCTAGAAAAGAATAATTTGAATAGGGATAGTCAGCACGGTTTTGTGAAGGGTAGGTCGTGCCTCATAAGACTTCCTGAGATCTTTGAGAACGTGACCAAATAGGTAGATGAGAGTAAAACAGTTTATGTGGTGTATATGGATTTCAGCAAGGCGTTTGATAAGGTTCCTCATAGTAGGCTATTGTACAAAATGCAGAGGAAAGGGGTTTTTTTTTGATTAGATTAGACTTACAGTGTGGAAACAGGCCCTTCGGCCCAACAAGTCCACACCGACCCGCCAAAGCGCAACCCACCCATACCCCTACATTTACCCCTTACCTAACACTACGGGCAATTTAGCTTGGCCAATTCACCTGACCCGCACATGTTTGGACTGTGGGAGGAAACCGGAGCACCCGGAGGAAACCCACGCAGACACGGGGAGAACGTGCAAACTCCACACAGTCAGTCGCCTGAGTCGGGAATTGAACCCGGGTCTACAGGCGCTGTCAGGCAGCAGTGCTAACCACTGTGCCACCGTGCCGCCCACACGGGTTATGGGAGATATAGCAGTTTGGATAAGTAATTGGCTTGCTGTAAGAAGACAGAGGGTGGTGGTTGATGGGAAATGGTCATCCTGGAGTCCAGTGACTGGTGGTGTACCGCAAGGGTCGGTGTTGGTTCCACTGCTGTGCGTCATTTTTATAAATGACTTGGATGAGGGTTTAGAAGAGTGGGTTAGTAAATTTGCAGACGGTAGGTGGAGTTGTGGATAGTGACGAAGGATGTTGTAGGATACAGAGAGACATAGATAAGCTGCGGAACTGGGCTGCGAGGTGGCAAATGGAGTTTAATGCGGACAAGTGTGAGATGATGAACTTTGGTTGGAGTAACTGGAAAGCAAATTACTGGGCTAATGGTAAGATTTTTGGGAGTGTAGATGAGCACAGAGATGTCGGTGTCCATGTACACAGATCCTTTAAAGTTGCCACCCAGGTTGACAAGGTTGTTAAGAAGGCATACCGTGTTTTAGCTTATATAAATAGAGAGATCGAGTTCTGGAAACATGAGGTGATGCTACAGATGTTCAAAACTCTGCTGCGGCCGCACATGGAGTATTGTGTACAGTTCTGGTCACCACATGATAAGAAGGATTTCGAAGCTTTGGAAAGGATGCAGAGGAGATTTACAAGGATGCTGCCTGGTATGGAGGGGAGGTCTTACGAGGAAAGGCTGAGGGACTTGAGGCTGTTTTCGTTCGAGAGAAGAAGGTTGAGGGGCAGTTTAATCGAGACATATAAGATAAACAGAGGGTTAGATAAGGTGGACAGGGAGAGCATTTTTCCAAGAAAAGTGATGGCAAGCACGATGGGGGATGGCTTTAAGTTGAGGGTTGATAGATATAGGGCAGATGTCAGAGGTCGTTTCTTTACTAAGAGAGTAGTAAGGGTATGGAATGCGTTGCCTGCAACGATAGTAGATTCGCCAACTGTAAGTGCATTTAATTAGTCATTGGACAAACATATGGAAGTACATGGAATAGTGTAGGTTGGATGGGCTTCAGATTAGTATGACTGGTCGGCGCAACATCGCAGGCCGATGGGCCTGTACTGCGCTGTAATGTTCTATGTTCTATGTTCTATCATGGAGCAGTCCTTCATGGAGATGGAACAGCAGATCCGATAACTGAATGTGTTAAAGTGAACCCTCCATTTCACAATGTGTCACTAAGTCCTGTCATCTCTCTACATTTCAGGAATATATTTCCTTCGAAACTTCCTGAAATAAATAACTTATACATACATTCCACCTGCCATGCTATTGTATCTTGACTTTACCTGTCTATATGCACATGGAGAATTTCCAAGTGCTCTTGATAAATTAACTTCTCGCCTATCATCGTATCATCGCTGAAATGAATTACAGTGCATCCATTCCACTCCTCCAGATCATTGAGACATATAGTAAATGTTTGAGGACCCAGCACTAGTCACTGTATGACTCCACTGTCAAACTGATTAAGTCAGATTTATCGCGATTGCCTGATTCCTGTTTGAATATCAATACCAGAATACACTGTTGTGTAGCATATTTGAAAGGCTGGAAAATAACGAGGAGCGCCACTCAGAAATTAAGCCTCTGAAGCCTGGTCCGCCATTGAATACTAATTTGGCTAATGTTATCTTGGCGTCAGTTCCACTTTCCTGCCCGTTGTCTATCAACCTTACTCAATACACCAACATCCACTGAACTCTAGGAGAGTAAAATACAAAGATTTCTCCTCACCTTCATTTAAATGTGCCTTGCTTTATTCTGACACTATGACATCTTGTGGATGTTGCACCACATGAGGAAATATTCACTACACATCCACATTGTGAATTGCCTTTATCATCTTAAAGACTTTAGTGAGATCTCCTCTCATTCAACCAATCTTGAGCGAGTAAAGGCCTGAACAGCTGAATCGTTCTACATCAGGGAAACTCCTCATTTCTGGTATCAATCGAGTGAAAGTCTTCTGAAACCGCTCCGGTGTAACTACATTCCCCTTGCAGTCAGGGCAACAAAACTGTGCAGAGTCTTCAGTTGAGATCTTAGTAATACGTTGGTTATTTGTATCAAAATTCGCTAGTTTTATAAACTATTATTTTAAAGATGATCGCTGAAAATGCGCTTGCCTATCCTATTACCGGCAGTACCTGCATGAGAACACCGATGCCCAAACACCCCACCCACCCCGCACCCCACGTGCGCGTACGTAGACGGAAGTTTCTCACAATTTACATGGAAAGTTGCCTTTATAATCATCTGACAAAAAAATGGAAAACTTCATATTTATCCATGTTACGTTTCATTGCAAAATGTTCGTCCGTTCACCAAGCCTATTAAATCCATTAGGACATTTCCTGTATTTTCATTGCAACCTACTTTCTCGTTTACTTTAGTGCCATATGTAAAAGTGGCTCTCATAAGTTCTAAAGCATCATCCATGTATCACAAGAGATTGCAATACACTTTGGAGTTGAAGTGTGAAATTAATGGCAAACCAAAAGATGCCAACCAATAAACTGCACATCACTATTCCATCTCTCTGCGTCTTTTTTATTCAAGTAATTAATTCCTCCCAAACCCATGTGCTCTTATTTTATGGAGTATTCCTCCGTGCATTCAATGTTTTCTGGAAGTCCAGCTGTATTAAATCCTTGGGATCACCATTATCCACGTTGTACTCCCATCTTTAAAGCACTCAGCAAGTGATTCAAACAAGATTTATCCTTCATAAAACCAAGCCTTTAAATATCTGCTTCGAATGCTGTGTAAGAGGTGTGAGTGGCAGAATTGACTCATTCTGTTCTTGGTATATATACGTGATGGGTTTAATGTCTTCCTGGCATTCCTACATTATACTCCCCATGGCCGCAACGTCCTGATCCTGTCCCTGAGTAACATGCTTTGCTTTCCATCGTCCTGTTGATGTGTGAGATGGTTGAGAGCTGATGGAATCTTCCTGTTGATATGTAACAGTTTGAGGGGCTAAAGTGTATCTTTGTGTTCCGCCATGATGGATTTGAGTAACTGGATGGTCTCTTTTTCATGTCTGAAATGGGTGAGACATTGGTTTTCTCATGTTCTCAGACAATACACGTCTGAATTGACTTCTCGTTTCCCAAACCATGTGCTACATTATTTTGTATTCTTATCCAATTCACATATAATAGGCTTAGTGGGTTGAAGGGCCTCCTCATAATCCAGTTTAAGAATTTCAAATCACTTTGTGTTTTCTTCTATTTCCTGTGTCATCGACCTGATGGAATGGACCGAACTGACCCTGTTGCTGTGTAACAGGATACTAGTGTTTCATGGTTGACATTTGCTGGCAATGCTATAGACTGGAGGGACTGATTCGCCTCCTCCTGTCACTGTTTATCAGGCTCCGGGGCTGAACAGTTTTTCATGTTCTGGTGTAACAGGGTCGAAGGCTTGATGATAAATCTACTGTCCCTGTGTAACACTCTGGAGTAGTGAAACGTATTCTTCTATTTTTGGGGGGTAATTGGTTTCCATTGCTGACTCGTTTCCGTCTCCTGTGTAAAAATAGAATGCATTTTATTCTTATAATGTCCAATGCGTATTCGATCCACCTGATCATCTGTTCTTCGTAAGCTCTCTCCTTCATTGGATGGACCATTTGAGGGAACATCTCTGAGTAACTTCCAACACAAGGATAGCGTTTGTTCAGTGAGGAGACTAAATCTGTACACAATATTCCAGAAGTGATCTCAAGCGGACCATATCCAGCCGCAGCAACACTTTTTCAGCTGGCTGTAAGGTTCCCACTCAGGTTAGAACAGTCTCAGTTGTCGGGGGGAATACACAGCATTGTTGAAACGTCATTGACCATCTCTACTCGACTAGAATGACATACGATCTGGTTAAAATATCACAGTAACTCTTGAGGGGAACAAAAAATGTGTGGCGAGATGATCTCGGTGACGAAACAGCTTCTCCATATATCGTGCCGGAAGCGATCGGATCCAGTAAAAGTAGATGAGAAAGACGAGGAAGAGACAATCATTTTTGGGAGTGATGTATCAAACAAAACTGCAATTCAAATAGAATCATGTTATTGAATTCGGAATTCCTTTCACACGTTTGTCGGTTCTGCAGTTATTTTGGGTAAATTCAAGTTGCATATAGACTGTGTTATCCCAACTGAATGCTAATGCAGAAAATGGATTTCATGAGCATGTAAGAGAAAGTTTGCTTTAACAGTATGTTGAAAACTGAGCTACAAATAAGGCTGACATGGAATTGGTTTTGTGTGATCAGAAGAGCTATTTGAATACCTGTTTGGTCGTAGTGATCAAAATATATTGAATTTTGCATGATGCCTGAGTACAAAGCAGTTTATTTTGTCTTTCTGTTAAGTTAGACTTAAATCCCTCCGTCTTGTAATCCGTGAATGTATGAGGAGGAGCATGGCTTCTGTGAATTGGAAATGTACATGGAAAGGTTTTATCGAAGACAGGTTTTGGTTGGCTTTTACGGAAACACTGTAAGGAGTACAATAAACATATATCATCCAAGGTCCAATAGGCAATGGAAGCATTCAGAAAACGCCCAGAAGTGACATTTAGGACTGAGTAAAAGAACGGCAATCAATAGAAAAGGAAACAAAAATAGAACAATAATGCAAGTTAACAAGGAAACACAGCCTGCCAAAACAAGCTTTCCACTGCTATTTAAAGGGAAAGTAAAAACAAGTTCCAATATAGAATAATCCTCTCCCATTCTCACCGGAAGTGTGTGGACAGAATGATCTATTGTAGAAACATTAAAATTATACCAAACTAAACTGTTTCTTCTTTGTCAGTCTTCATGTAGGAAGATCCAGAAAATCTCCCAGCAGCAAGTGTCCATGGGACTTGTGTAACTAAAGACTAAAATAAATCATAACAGTGACGAGGTAATCTTTGGAAACATAGCTGTACTGAGCATTGATGATCCTGTTGAAGCAAATGTACGTGACACCAGAATTCCAGTGGAAGCAGCAACAGACATTAAAATTGCATGGGGGATGACTCTGTGATCTCTGTTATCTTCCGTGACATTCTGCAAAGTCAGCAATGCAGCCTGGGCAACTCCAAGGTAATAAGGATAGTCAGACCATTCCAGGTGGAAGGGAAGTAGAGGGAAATTGACGGTCTACAGACCAGTTAACTTGTTATCGATAGCAAATAATCTGTTGGAATCTGTTATAATGTGCTTGATATTGGATACTTAGAAAGAAACAGCGAAACTGAAGAGTATAATAATGTTTAATTAATAGGGTGAAGTGGCGATGGACTAGTGCTGTTACACTTCGACCATTAATCCAGAAACCTGACTCAAACCATCCATTCCTGACACTTCAGGCTGATGGTTTTTCGATACATCTTATGGACCGTACAGCATACTTGGGCAAGACAAAGGATGGAGTGGTTTGATTTTTAATCGACAAATTGTTGTGCAATCCTGGGCAGCCATTGCTCCCCAAAGCTTGAATTCCTCGTCATCAAATACCAGCCCTTCTATCTAACATGAAAACTTACCACGGCTGTGTACATACAGCCACAGGCAAAAGTGAACGAAGCTCAGGATGTGCTATACTCCGCGACTACCACCATGGAGACGGATTGGCCCAAGGTCCTGTTATTGTAACTGACAACTTTAATCAAGTCAATCTAAGAAATGTTTTGCCCAAGGAACATCAGAACTTTATCTGCCTCAGTAGAAGCTCAAACTTTTCTAACCACTGCTAAACTAATGTGGAATTTGCCGACTACCCCACCGTCAGCCTTCATTTCCGGAATTCCGACCATAATTCCGTGTTTCTCATCCTGGTTTACAGGCAAAACCTTAAGCACAGGGCGCACTCTCGGATACAGGTCCAGTTCTAGTTGGAGGATGCAGGGGATCAACTCTGGAGCTGTCTGGAATCGGATGATTGGGCCATGTTCAAACACTTTACATGTACCTGGGAGGAGGAAGCCACCACCATCACAGACTTCATCATCAAATGTGTGGAGGACTGCATACTGAGGAAGTTAATTCATATGTTCCCCACGAAGAAATCCTGAAAGAGTTAGGACAGAGAACCTGCTAAAAAGCTAGCGTGATTCCTTCAACTCGGGAGATCCACTCAAATGTAAGGAATCCAATTATGACGTTTGCAGAGCCATTATGGCAAGGACTGCATTACATCACAGGTTCTAAAAAGATCCAGTGAAAGATAGAAAAGGATGACGCATTCCTCACAGATCGTCTCAACGTCTTCTATGTTCGCTTTGAGTAGAATATCGGTAGAGAGTTAACATCTATTCCGACAAGTCCTGGTGAACCGAGCCCAATAGTTACTGCATCACAGGTCAGAACATTTTTCCTTCGAGTGAAGCGATTGGACCAGATGGATGAACAGGCCGCGCACTCAGGGCATGTGTAGATCAACTAGCCGAGGTCTTCTTGTATATCCCTAACCCCTCCCTTCAGCGGACCTCTTTCCTTGCCTGTTTCTAGAGGATCTACATCATCCCGTGCATAAGAAGTGTCATGCAGCATGTCTCAATGACGACCTCCCAGTGGCCCTAAATTCAGTGTTCATAAAGTGCTTTCAGAAGTTGGTTATGGCATTTATCAACTCCCCACTAAATTCTTGACGCACGACAATTTGCCTATCGTAAAAACAGATTCACTTCAGATGCCATATGACTTGCCCATCAATCCTCCCGAGAACATCTTGACACCAAGCGTGGTCTGCACCAGTACATAGAGTGGATTCTTTCTTGATGATTGATGAGGGCATAATGGTGGACGTGATCTATATGGACTTCAGTGAGCATTCGACAAGGCTCCCCATGGGAGACAGGTTAGCATGTTTAATTCTCAAAGGAATAAAGTGAGAAGTAGCCATTTGCATGCAAAATTAGCTCAACGGTAGAAAACAGAGGGTTGTGGTGGAGGCTAGTTTTCCAGTCTTGAAGCCTGTGATCAAAGGAGTGTCACAAGGATCACAAAAATATTCATCGTTCACATAAATGATTTGGATGTGAGCTTAAGTAGTATAGTTAATAAGTTTGTAGATAACACCAAAATTGAAGGCATAGTGGACAGGGAAGTAGGTTATTTCAGATTACAACAGAAGGTTGATCACATGGGCCAATGGGTTGAAAAATAGCAAATGAAGTTCGGTTTAGATAAATGTGAGGTGCTGCACTTTGAGAAAGCAAATCTTATCAGGACTTGTACACTGAATGGTAATGCCATCGGGAGTGTTGCTGGACAAAGTGACCTTGGAGGGCAGGTTCATAGCTTCTTGAGAGTAGAGTCGCAGGTAAATAGGATAGTGAAGATGGTGTTTCCTATGCTTTCTTTTCTCGGTCAGTGTATTGAGTACAGGAGTTGGGAGGTCATGTGGCGGCTGTACATGACATTGATTAGGCCACTTTTGGAATATTATCTGCAATTCTGGTGTCCTTCATATAGGAAAGAATTTGTAAAACATGAAAGGGTTGAGAAAAGACTTATATGGATCGTAAAAAGGTTGGAGGATTTGAGCTGGAGGGAGAGATTAAATCAGCTAGTGCTGTTTCCCCTGGAGCATTGACGGCTGTCGGGTGACCTTATAAAGATATACAAAATTAGGAATGGCACAGCTAGGATATATAGACCAAGTCTTTTCCCTGGGGTTGGGGATGTCCAGAACTAGAGAGCATAGGTTTATGGTGAGAGGGAAAAGATATCATAGATACATAATGTGTAACTTTTTTTTAACAGAGGGAGGTATGTATATGGAATGAGCTGCCAGAGGAAGTGGTAGTGGCTGGTACAATTGCAACATTTCAAAGGCATCTGGATGTGTGCATGAATATGAGAGGTTTGGAGGGATATGGGCCAAGAACTGGCAGAACCGACTAGATTGGGTTGGGATATCTGTTCGGCATGGACGAGTTGGATCGAAGGGTCTGTTTCCGTGCTGTATATCAATAGGACTCTATGCTCTAAGAAGAGATACGCAAGAATCCTACTCATTGTTTACATATCACCATTCAACTCTATTATCCCCGCAAAACCGATTACTGTGCTTAGTGATCTCGGACTAAGGCCCGTTATCTGCAACTGGATCCTTAGTTTCCTGACGCTCAGACACAGTCAGTGAAGAATGGCGACAATACTTGATACCACCCCTTCCCCCACCCCAGGTGCGTACTCAGCCCCTACCGTATACCCATGACTGTGTCGCCAAACACCACAGTAATGCCATTTACACGTTCGCTGATGACACCACATAGTCCTGCGAATTATGATGGCGACAAAAAAGACTACAGACAGGAGGTGGAAAACATGGAAAGATGGTGTGCAAAGAACATCGTAGCTCTCAATGCCGGGAAAGCTAAGGAACACATTATTAACGTTCAGCATAAAATTACTCTCTAACAGCACAAAGGTGAATCGAGTGGAGAGTGTCAAACTCATGGGAGAAGTCATCCAAACAAGCTTTCTATGTCTCTTCATGTGGACGCACTTGTTACGAAGGCCCAACAACATATTTCTTCTTCAAGAGCTGAGGAAACTTGCCATGATGGAGACTTGCCAACTTTTATACGTGCGCCATCGAGAGCATTCTGCCTGTATGTATCACCACCTGGTATGGCAACTGTAAAATTCAAGATCGGAGGTGGTTACAAAAAGTGGTGAACTCCACCTGGACAGTTACACCGGCCAACCTCCCATCTACAGAATTCATTCTGCCCTGCTTTCAGTCAAGGAAAGGCAACTAGCATTTCCAAGAATCCATCACACACTGGAAATATTTTTATTTCCACATCTTCTGCCACCGGGGAGAACGTACAGATATCTGAACATACTCACCAGCCGGTTTCGAAATAGTTTCTACCCGACTTTTATTAGAATACTGAATGAACTCACAACATCTTAACATTCACCTGCACCTGTGCTTTTGTATTTGCCGCTGTTTACCTATTATTTACTTATCCACAGTACTTTACTCTGTGTTCTACCTGTATTACTCGCAAGATAAATCTTTTCATTGTGCCTCGGTGTATGTGACAATGAATTCAATTCAATTCAACTCAATTCCATTCAATTAAATTCAATACAATTCAGAAAACCAGAATAATATTCTATGGACCTATATCTGTATCCCGCCAAACCCAATTGTGGAATTTGAGTTCAATAAAACATTGTCTCGACTATCTCGAATTAAGACTCTTCTGCTTACGATAAATCATTGTCAATTGTCCGGAAAACCCATCTGGTTGCATAATCGACTGCAGCCACCATGAAGTATCATGGCTTCAGGTGAAATATTGGAAAGGAAAACTCTTACTGGTTACCACGTACCTCCTCCTTGGGCTGATTGATCAGCACTTCTCCACGTTGAACAAAACTGGATGGGCACACTGAGGGTGAAAAGGGCGCAAAATATACTCTGGGTGGGGCTTTTCAATGTACACCAACAAAAGTCGTTCAGCATCAAAAATGGAATCAAGGAGACTTTGCAAAACTGGAATCAATGGGTATCAGAGAGCAAACATACCATTAGTGAAAGTCATACATGGAGCAAAAGAAAATGGTGTTCATTGAGGAAGGTGCCTCATCTCAGCGCCTTATACATCCCTCCAAGAGGCCCTCAGGGTAGTGGCCGAGACCCCATCATCTTCAGCTGCTTCATCACTGAGACCCACTATGTCTTAAGGTGAGAAGTCAGGATGTTCGCTGCTGATTGCACAGTATTCATCACCATTCGTGACTCCTGTGATAGAGACGCAGTCCATGCTCAAATGCAACAAGATCTGGACAATGTTCACGTTTCGCTAATAAGTCGCAAGTAACATTCGCACCACAGAAATATCAGACAATGACACCACCACTTAACATTCAACGGTATTACCATCAATGAATTCCCCACTGTCAACATCCTTCGTGTTACCATTGACTAGAAACTCCACTGGGCTCACCACATAGAAACATTGACTAGAAGAGCAGGACAGAGACTATGGATACTGCGTAAAGTGTCTCATCGCCTGGCCGTACAAAATCAATCTACCATACAGAAATCACCATCAGGAGTGTGATGGAATACTTCTGACTTACCTGCATGGATGCATCTCAAACATCACTCAAGAGTGTTGACATCTTCCAAGACCAAACAACACCATTTATTGGTACAACATCAACAAACATTCAATCACTCCACCATTAGCGCTCAATCGTGGAAATATACCACGATTCCCTCACAGTGATTGGGTCAAAATCCTGGAATTACATATCTATTGGCATAGTTCGTCAACCAGTGGTTAGCACTGCTGCCTCACAGCGCCTGAGACCTGGGTTCAATTCCCGACTCAGGCGACTGTCTGTGTGGAGTTTGCACTTTCTCCCCGTGTCAGCGTGGGTTTCCTCCGGGTACTCCGGTTTCCTCCCACAGTCCAAAGATGTGCGGGTTAGGTGAATTGGCCATGCTAAATTGTCCGTAGTGTTAGGTAAGGGCTAAATGTAGGGGTATGGGTGGGTTTCGCTTCGGCGGGTCGGTGTGGACTTGTTGGGCCGAAGGGCCTGTTTCCACACTGTAAATCTAATCTACAGCAAGTGGACTTAAGCGATTCAAGAAGGCAGCTCACCATTATCTTGTCAAGTGCAAATAGGGAAACGACATCAATGCTGCCCAGGCAGCGACACCCAAGTCACCAAAAATGAAGTAAAAAAATTAAAAAATCATAATTGAAAACTTAATGTAGAAATGGTTAATGTGCATATTTGGGGGAACATACACAATTGAAATGGGGGAAGTTAGGTTTACCTTCATTGAACGGAATCAAACAATTATGACATCCTGTGCCAGTTGCATAAAGGGTTGGTGAAACTATACCAGGGGTATTGTGTTCAGATTGGTGTCCTTACATAACAGAGAAAATAATGACCACAGAAGACGTAAAACGGACATTCTCTCGGGTGAATGATAGTGAGGAGGAAGGTGTTATGTTCCCGGAAAATACGTATGTCATGGTTAAATGTACAGATCAATGTTACCACCCAGATAAATATGAGAATAGCATAGAATCATATAGTGTGGAAAGAGACCCTTCAGCCCGACAAGTCCACACTGAGCTTCCAAGGAGTAATGTCCCCAGACCCATTCTACTACCCAGTTAACCCAAACTTACTCCAACTACAGAAACTAACCAATACATCCCTGACCATTATCAGCACTTTAGCCTCAACAATTCACATGACCTCCACATGTCTAGATTGTAGGAGGAAACTGCTACAACTAGTTGAAGTTAACGCAGCCACGGCGAGAATGTGTAGACGCTCACAGAGTGTCGCCCAACGTTGGAATCAAATGCGTGCCCCTGGTACTGTGAGACAGGAATGCTCACCAATGAGCCACCATGCCATGTCAAATATAACACAATTTGCAAGAGGAAACCAGCCTGGTGTGTATCCAATGAATGGCAGCACACTAGGAAGCTCAGAGTGCGTTTCTTGACAGATCTTGACGTTTCTTGGGGCGGCACGGTGGCACAGTGGTTAGCACTGCTGCCTCACAGCGCCAGGGACCTGGGTTCAATTCCCGCCTCAGGCGACTGACTGTGTGGAGTTTGCACGTTCTCCCCGTGTCTGCGTGGGTTTCCTCCGGGTGCTCCGGTTTCCTCCCATAGTCCAAAGATGTGCGGGTCAGGTGAATTGGCCATGCTAAATTGCCCATAGTGTTAGGTAAGGGGTATATGTAGGGGTATAGGTGGGTTGCGCTTCGGCGGGTCGGTGTGGACTTGTTGGGCCGAAGGGCCTGTTTCCACACTGTAAGTAATCTAATCTAATCCCTCAACGTGAATAGACAGGATAAGTTAAGTAAGAAACCAGACGGGGCCGTAAGCATAGCATTTATTCATTCAGGTATGAATTATAGGAGACGTGCATGGGTTTGGTTAAGCCAAGGTGAATTACTGTGTACAGTACTTGGCACCATATGACAGGAAAAATGCGATTGTACTGGAGGACGTACAGAGGACATGCACCAGGACTTTCATGGGATGGAGCATATCATTTCCGAAGAGAGCGTTTTCTTTGCTTTGCAACAAAGAAGGCTGAGGGGACTTCATTCAGACGTCTATGTTACTGAGGGGTATAGATAAGGTGATACTTTTAGCAGAGGGCTAAGTACAAGGAACATAATTTTAAAATGAAGCATTTAAATTTTAGAGACAAATTGAGGACATTTTACGCAGAGTGTGCTGGGTTCAGGAAAGTACATCCTCAGACGGGTGTGTGTGGGTAATCTCATACCGTTAAAACGTATTTGGATGGTCACTTGAAGTGTCATAACTTTCATGGATGTTAGTCTTCTGTAGGAAAGTGGAACTAACGTGGATCCTGCAGTATCTTTGACGGTACAGATACTGTGCTTGTTTGGTTGGGTAAGATCCATCATTCGGCAGCTTATACCAGGAGTCGCTGTGTTCCTGAATGGTATATTAACAACAGTTGTAAGAGTGAACGGCAATATCTTCTGAATGTATGTCGATGGGAAATACAACAGAAAACAACTGCAGATCCCATACAGTCCAATATCAGAGAATGATTAATGGACAACAGGGCAATGGCAGGACTATGTAATAAATACTTCAGTTACGTTTTCATAGAAAGAAACAAACCAAAACAGTCTTCGCAGCAGCGCCAGGAAACCCCAGTCTGCTGAGAGAAAATAGGAATAGAATGAATTTAGCAGAGAAACAATATTGGCGAAATTATTGGAACTAAAAGTACTAGGCACAGATAATGTCAACATCGATTTATATAATGAGAATCACATTTGAAAAAAACGGAATGGTGCATATGCTATGTGGAATCAAAGGATGCAATACATTTGTGTTTAGAGTAACATTATTGATAAAGCCCCAAGCCGAGTGTGCAAAATCAACCTGTGGAATTGGGGCCAATATGTCGACATGGTTTTAGAATGGAAGAACTGACAGGAAACAGAGGGTAGGAATGAAACATTGTTTCATTCAACTTGACGGTTCATGGAGTATCATAGGCATTGATGCTTCGGAATCATCAATTATGAATACATATTTAACATAGTTTATTGTAATCAAATGTAACATTTAAAGTCTGTTGACGACACAAAGATGGGATTGTGAGAGGGTTGGATAATATTTTTTTAAAAATCCAAGATGATTGAGAAAACGTGGTTAGATGTGACGTTGTGTACGAAGGGTGAGAAAAAAGAGAAAGGCACCCGGGCATTTGGAAACGGATTCGTTGAGAAATGTTTGTCGGAAAATGGAAACTGAAGGCATTTTTGGATGCTTTTTTTTCTGTGAAGACCTCCAAGGTCCATGCAAGACAGCAAATTCTGAAGCCAGGGCTTTACGGTGGGGATGGCATTGGCACACGGACCAGTGGACATAGATCCAAGAAGTGGGTAACTGTAATATTGAAAAGGATTTGGATTTCCTTTTATATTAGTATTTAAAATTATTGTTGTAGGAACAGAAAGCAGTTGAGTCGATGAATGGTGTGTTGAAATTAATTTTAAGTGGATTTGATTACAGGACCAATGGTACCTCATTGCAAATGTACAGGGCCTTGGTGAGACCTCATCTCGAGCATTGTGCTGAATTGTGTACAGTTTTGGTCTCCTTATTTAATGAAGGATAAATAATACTTTGAGAGAATGCAGTGAAGGACGATCTGATGTTTGGGTTAACAGGCTTGTTGTGGGAGCAGAGTTTGGGTGGACTGGACCTGTATTCCTTAAGGTTCCAGAAAACGAGTGGCGATCTCAGAGAAATATGTAAAGCTTTGACAAGGTGAGATGGATTGGAAGCAGGGATGATTTTTGCCCGAGTTGGGACGTTTAAAACAAGGGACCACAGTATTAGCTTCCTCAGGTCACTTTGCATTGAGATGACAATAAATGACTGCACTCATAGACTGGAAATCCGAGGAAATTCTAGAACATAGAACATAGATCATAGAAAAATACAGCGCAGCACAGGCCCTTCGGCCCTCGATGTTGCACCGATCCAAGCCCACCTAACCTACACGAGCCCACTATCCTCCATATGCCTATCCAATGACCGTTTAAATGCCCATAAAGAGGGAGAGTCCACCATCGTTACTGGCAGGGCATTCCATGAACTCACGACTCGCTGAGTAAAGAATCTACCCCTAACACCTGTCCTATACCTACCACCCCTTAATTAAAAGCTATGCCCCCTCGTAATATCTGACCCCATACGTGGAAAAAGATTCTCATGGTCAACCCTATCTAAACCCCTAATCATCTTGTACATCTCTACCAAGTCATCCCTAAACCTTCTTTTCACCAATGAAAACAGCCCCAAGTGCCTCAGCCTTTCCTCATACGATCTTCCTACCATACCATGCAAAATCCTGGTAAACCTCCTCTGCACCCGTTCTAGTGCCTCCACATCCTTCCTATAGTATGGCGACCAAAACTGCACACAATACTCCAGATGCGGCCGCACCAGAGTCTTATACAACTGCAATATGACCTCAGGACTCCGGAACTCAATTCCTCTACCAATAAAAGCCAGTACACCATATGCCTTCTACACAGCATTATTTATCTGGGTGGCAATTTTCAGAGATCTGTGTACATTGACACCAAGATCCCTCTGCTCATCCACACTACTAAGTATCCGACCATTAGCCCAGTACCCCATCTTCTTGTTACTCTTACCAAAGTTAATCACCTCACACTTAATTACATTGAACTCCATTTGCCACCTTTCTGCCCAGCTCTGTAGCTTATCTATATCCCGCTGTAACCTGCCACATCCTTCTTCACTGTCAACAACTCCAGCGACTTTCGTATCATCCGCAAACTTGCTCACCCAACCTTCTAGCCCCTCCTCCGGGTCATTTATAAAAATGACAAACAGCAATGGTCCCAAAACAGATGCTTGTGGAACACCGCTGGTAACTGCACTCCAAGATGTACCTTTACCATCAACTGCTACCCTCTGTCTTCTTCCAGCCAGCCAATTCCTAATCCAAACCTCCAACTCACCCTCAATGCCATACCTCCGTATTTTTTGCGGTAGTCTACAATGGGGAACCTTATCAAACGCCTTACTAAAATCCAGATACACCACTTTTACCGCTTTACCCTCGTCCACCTCCTTAGTCACCTTCTCAAAGAATTCAATAAGGTTTGTGAGGCACGACCTGCCCTTCACAAAACCATGCTGACTATCCTTGATCACATTATTCCTATCCAGATGTTCATAATTCTCTTACAATTCTCTCTAAGACTTTGCCCACGCCAGAGGTAAGACTCGCAGGCCTATAGTGACAAGGATTTTCCCTACTCCCCTTCTTTAACAAGGGAACCTCATTTGCCATCCTCCAGTCTTCTGGCACTATTGCTGTAGACAACGATGACAGTAAAATCAGGGCATATGGCTCTGCAATCTCCTCCCTTGCTTCCCAGAGAATCCTAGAATAAATGCCATCAGGCCCAGGGGACTTATCTATTTTCACCCTTTCCAGAATTTCCAACACCTCTTCCCTACATACCTCAAAGCCATCCATTCTAATTAATTGTGACTCAATATTCACATCGGCAGCAATGTCCTATTCCTGAGTGAATACTGACAAAAAGTATTCATTAGTGTCTTCCCAATTTCTTCAGCCTCCACACGCAACTTCCCACTACTATCCTTGACTGGACCTATTCCTACCCTAGTCATTCTTTTATTCTTGGCATACCTATAGAAAGCCTTTGGGTTTTCCCTAATCCTACCAACCAAGGACTTTTCATGTCCCCTCCTTGCTGCTCTTAGCGCTCTCTTTAGATCCTTCCTGGCTACCTTATAACTCTCAATCGTCCCAATTGAACCTTCACGCCTCATCTTTATATAGGCCGCCATCTTCCCTTTAACAAGGGATTCCAATTCCTTATTAAACTACGGCTCCCTCACATGACCCTTTCTTCCCTGTCTGACAGGTACATACTTATCAAGGACGCTCAATAGTTGCTCCTTGAATAAGCTCCACATATCGATTGCAACCTTCCCTTGAAGTCTACTTTTCCAAGCCACGCATCCTAAGTCATGCCTCACCGCATCATAATTTCCCTGCCCACAGCTATAACTCTTGCCCTGCAGTGCACACTTATCCCTCTTCATCACTAGAGTAAAAGTCACCGAATTGTGGTCACTGTCCCCAAAGTGCACACCTCCCTCCAATTCTAACACCTGGCCTGGTTCGTTACCCAGAACCAAATCCAGAATCGCCTCACCTCTTGTTGGCCTGTCCACATATTGTGTCAGGAAACCCTCCTGCACACATTGGACAAACACCAACCCATCTAACGTACTCGAGCTATAGCTTTCCCAGTCAATATCTGGAAAGTTAAAATCCCCCATAACAACCACCCTATTACTTTAACTCTTCTCCTGAATCATCCTCGCAATCCTTTCTTCTACGCCTCTAGGACTATTAGGAGGCCTGTAGAAAACTCCTAACAGGGTGACTTCACCTTTCCTATTTCTAAGCTCAGCCAAACTACCTCAGATGGCGAGTCTTCATCCATCGTCCATTCCACTGCTGTCATACTATCTTTGACAAGCGATGCCACACCTCCCCCTCTTTTACCCCCACCGCTGACCATATTAAAACATTTAAACCCTGGAAACTGCAACAGCCATTCCTGTCCCTGTCCCTGTTCTACCCATGTCTCTGTAATACCAACAACATCGAAATCCCAGGTACCAACTCACGCTGCAAGTTCACCTACCTTATTTCATATACTTCTCGCATTGAAGTGTACACACTTCAAGCCACCTTCCTGTTTACAGGCACCCTCCTTCGAGATTGATGGCATGTTCCTAACCTCCCTACACTCCAGGTCCTGCACCCTAAAGCTACAGTCCAGGTTCACATGACTTGCAGAGTTAGTTTACACTCCCCCAAAGAGCACTATCAAACCTCCCCCCAAGGATAGTGGTGCCCCGTCAGGTTCATGTGTAGACCATCTTGTTTATAGAGGTCCCACCTTCCCTAGAAAGAACCCCATTTATCCAGAAACCGGAATCCCTCCCTCCTGTACCATCCCTGTAGCCACGCATTTAACTCCACATGAGGCTGGGAAGCAAAGGCGTTGAATGCAAATAAGGATTTCTCTGCACCAACGGTTTGAGACGGAACAGGATTATGGATTGAAGCTAATGGATCAGCCATCTATTACAAAATATAGAGGAGCACAAACGATGGACCTAAACGATTGCTATAGTTGCTACATTATACTTTTGCGATTTTTATACACATTAAATGATATGTACGGTGTGTGGGAAAAGTATATTGAAAGGATTTTCGGTCATGTACATGAATAGTGAAGACTCAATGTGCAGAACGTCCTGATGCTTTCCTGATGTTTCTGTTTTGTCTTTGGATAACTCTGCAAATGTTGTCGTAAGCTCTCAAATGTTAGAAAAGAGGCCTCTGCTGCCTCGAAGGGACTGTGTCTCCCATTCACATTTTCAATACTGAGGCTGACGCTGAGTGTTCAGTCCGATGTTATCCTTTAAGAACTCGGAGCCGTTTGATGCAGTGTCTTGCTTGGCCATTTCAGAGACTATTGAAGAGTTAATCTGCGTGGCCGGGGTCACTTTCAGGCCAGATAAGGAAAGGATGGAAGATCTCTTTTTAAAAGTACATTGTGAAGCAAATGGATGTTTGTAATCGACATTTTAACTTCCATCAGCTTTCGCCTGGTCCAGAGTAATAATCCAGTGATATTTCCAAAACTGCACCATTTCCACATGGAATACTATGGGAGACAAAACCAATCAGGTTATTTCTGTGCTACTTGACAGCACTTCCAAAAATATTCGACAATTTTGAATATATTGATGGGGCTGAGCGGTAGAAATTGATCAGTTTGTAATTCTTGTCCTCTTTGACGTCTGAACATTGTTGAGTAATTTTCCTCATTGCCTGGTAGATGTCAGATTTGGATGTGGAATGAATTACATTCCCCACGGACACGGCATGTTGTGCAGCACAAGTCTTCAGTCCTGCCACACCTTTCGACCCAGCATCACATTAATGCCGTGTTTGAACTGCAAAATCTGCAATTCAATTCTGCTGCTTATACTCAAATCACAGCAAGATCCATTTACTCAGCAGCCTTTCACCTAATCTGGTTTCTGACCTGGTTACATTTTAATGTTGTCATTTTTCTGAAGGTCTTTCCGTGGTGACACATCTTCAATTTGTCATATTCCACAAACTCTTTTAATGAAATTCATCTGAATATTTCCCCTTCAAGTATTGTCGTCATCTGTGTTCAGAGTGAGTGTGTTACATTCTATTTCTCTCACTGATCATGATGAAGAACTCTGTAGTGTCAGTGATGTGAACCTTACGTTGTTTCAGAATCAATGAAATTGTCCACCTTGTTCGATCTTTCACTTCCAGGAATATGGCGTTTCAGGGAAACGGCTTTTGTGCAGCTTTGTTAGAACTTGTTCAAAAATAGGTATTGCGTGCGAAACTGAGCACGTCTGGCAGCATATGTGAAGTGAAAGCAATGTTAATCATTCAGATCCAATGATACATCTTAAAAACACACAGTTTAAACATTATTTATTTCGCATATCCACATTTCTTTGTTGTGGTTGTGTTCGCCGAGCTGGGAATTTGTGTTGCAGACGTTTCGTTCACTGTCTAGGTGACATCCTCAGTGCTTGGGAGCCTTGAAGTTGAATTTGGAAGCTTCAGTACATCTCTCACTGCTACTCGTTCTGAGTTTTCCATTGATGCTTTTCCTCGTGGCTTGGAGAATTTCATGCGAAACGATCTATTTTACTCAATTTGCCTTTAGGATGTGTTTATGGGATGTTACTATGTTGGAACAGTTACTGTTTAGTAGTTTTCCAATAGAGGTTAAGTTATTCCAATTTTAACTATAGTGCATGCAATACAGTGTGTTTTACTTCAAATCTGATAGTCTGACCAATTGAATTACATCCAGAACACAACGCTTACCACTTGCCTTTAAAGTAAGAAAAAGTTAGGTTCTAGACTATCTTCTTAATATATTTTGAGGGGGCTTGGTCTGGTCCATAACAATGCTGAAAATGTGTTGCTGGAAAAGCGCAGCAGGTCAGGCAGCATCCAAGGAGCAGGAAATTCGACGTTTCGGGCATAAGCCCTTCATCAGGTACCTTCTTCCCAGCCACCCCCTACCCCACTTCCCAATTATCTCTCCAGCCTGGAGGCTCCCTGTCTCCATTCTGATGGAGGCATATGCCATGTCTGCCTTTGTTGAACGGGGAATTGAGGGCAATAACCAGGATGCCCTTTTGCATGTTTTAGAATTTTGCTTCGCCCAAACTTAGAGTATTGCATTCAATTCTTGTCGCCATGTTACAGGAAGAACGTGGAGGCTTTGGGAAATTCAGAAGAGGTTTATCAGGATGCTGTATGGATTAGATCGTGCGAAATATACTGATAGGCCAAAAATACTCATCTTGTTTTCGCTAGACTGTCTGACGAGAGGTTTAAGAGAACACCATAATATTTTTAAATGACTAGATGGTGACTCGACTGTCAGAATGTTTTTTTTTCCCCAAGAGTTATGATGTCCCATACTCAGAAGGCTGGATTCGAAGCAAGAGGGAAAGAACAGATGACTGGAAAATTGTATAAAAATGAAGGAACTTCTTCAGTTCTATTCCACAGAAGCAAACATTTAAATAAAACAGAAATTCTCGGTCAACAAAGTCTAGAGAGAAAAAAAAAGGAACATACAATGCAATTAATTAATGAACAGTTTCGGAGGCATTATTTGGATTGAATTCTGATAAATCTCCAAGGCCTGATTAATTCACATCTTCGGGTATTAAAGGCCTGGCCTTTATAAGAATGAAGAGTTTGCTTGTTACCTTCCAAATTTAGGATGATACTTAAACGCATTTTACAGCAGCAGATAGAACCCTCCTAATCGCAAAGGAGGAGGGGGACAATGGGAATTACTGTCCAGTTCACCTTGCTTAAAGAGTCCGAACACTGTAATATTCAATTACAAAGGATGCAATGCCAGGGAATTTCGAAAATTAGTTTAACCTAAAATCCATACACAAAGAAAAGTTTAATATAAGAAGAATTGTAAATTACATTTACCAAACCGACTGGTAGACAAAGAAAAACTGTGCACAAAATCAAAGCAAATGAGATTTGGGCAATTGTCCTGGTATGGATTTAAAATGGAAGACCTGACAAGAAAAAGCAAGCTGTAGTAAGAGGGAGGTAAAGAAGCTGCAACCTAACTGAGACGATCGGAGTAAATGAGTGTCTGGGGCAGTCGAGGAATAATGTGGATGGATGCCATTTCTGATTGAAGTGTTATTGAAAGTTTTGCAAGGGAGAAATTCTGCCAGTTTGACATTCGCGCTGAAATTGAGGACGTGCCAATTGGTAAAATTGCAATTATACTCCTCTAAGTGGACTGGACACTATTATACAATTTTTAACACTGCGAAAGTGATGGCAGATACCAGGAGCTGCTGCAAAGCAACTCCCCCAGAAACATGGTTTGTTTTGCAGCACAAAACACTTAGTCCAATTGGAGGAATGTTATCAGGGATTTGTCACACCTTTTACTTTGAATTGTTCCTTGATTTCATCTGCAATCAATCGAATTGTTTGAAGATTGTCATCTGTGCATCTGTGGACATCATGAAGAGGAAGCGGCAAATCATCCACTTCTGGTTGAAGATCGTGGAGCTACATGTGCCTTGCACTTTTCACCGATGAGCGGGAACTTCTAACATTGGTGGAGGGATGTTTGTAGAACGTTCTCCTCTGTTTAAGAAGTATCCAAAATCATTTTTAACATGATGTGGCAGGTCTGCAGTGCATAGAATGGATACAGGGATATAATGATAGTTTCTCCATTGTGGGAAAAGATCTGTTTACCCCCAACATGGCCGCAATGAACACAGAAAATCAGGCCTGTCCAAACCATACAAGGAACACTCAGAATGTCTCAGCATGGATCAATGCTGGTCAGATTTACCATAGTGCTGGATCGCTCATGCACTGTTTTGGTTCAGCCATTGTGTCACCCTGTTGCTAAATTCTGGAGCAACCAACTTTCCACTGCACGCGGAGAACCGTCTATGATGTCGATTTACTGACCAAAGCTAACCTGTACCTAAAGTGTGCCCCTGCCATGAACCCCGCCACCCTGCTACCACTCACTCAGAACGCCATTGTGGACAACCATGACGGTTTAGACATTGTTCAGCAGGTATTCACTCAGCACCCTGACCTACCTGAAACACATTTAGACATCCCTGACCTGAAACTCTTCACAGATTGGTCGTCTTTCAGGCCCTCAAACCACTGCACAAAATAAGGATATGCCATATTCACCAATTTCATAATCTTGGAATAACCTGCCATACCAGATGGCAGATCTGCACTGGCTGTGGAACTGTTCACGTTCATTATGGCTTGCATCATTGCAAATGGTCGCATGGGTAACATTTTTACTGACTCTAGCTATGCCTTTGGAGTCACTCACGACTTTGGCACACTCTGGAAACACTCCGAGCCGATTCATCACTTCAGCAAGGAGGCCACTGCCACACGCTGTGCTAATCTCCAATCCCCTGGAAGCAGTCCTGTACACTCCACCCTACCTAAAATAAAATGTGCGGCCCATACCGATGCCACTGACTCTGTCACCCTCGGGAACGCCTCAACTGACACAGCTGCCGAGGGTGCTACACTGCACCCCATCACTTTCGTCCTGCAGGCCCCTGAATAACAAAAGCCCCAGTATCCCTGACTCTATGGAAGCAGTGCTATCTGCCTGACAGGTTGCTTCACCGCAAGAACTGGACAATTGGACGGGCATTGAGGCCATGCAGTCACCTTCGCTACAGCTGCTTGTACATCCCTATGGGCGCAACATTTCCCCAAGAGCCACCAGACACACACTGGCCCTATCACCTCATGGCGTCGGCCACACAGGCAAGAGAGGAATGATACACCCTGTCACGTAATCCTGGTTTGTTGCTGCCGCTACCCGAGACCTGCTGTCACAGAGCCTCATTAGCATGTAAAACAATGCAGGAAAGCCTCTTGCCAGGTATGACCAATTACCAGCTCCTGAGGTGCCTTTCAGCCACTTGTAGATTTACTTTGCTTACATGCCACAAACAACAGTTTTATAAATACATCCTTGTCAACATCGACGTGTATTCTAAATGGGAGGGCGTATTCCCACAAAAAAGGATGATAAACAGACAGTGGTAAAATGCATTCTCAAGGATGTCATCCCCAGATCCGGGGTCCCCAGTATAATCGATACTGCGAGTCACTTTAAAGCTACCTCACGAATGTTACTAGTGAAGCTCGAGGGATACGGTGGCGACACCACATCCCCTCCAACCCCAGTCATCAGGCGTTGTCGAATGTATGAATGTCACCCTTGAAAACTCGCTGATCAAGATCACCTAAGACACAGGACTGAGTTGCGAGATACCTTGATACTACCTCTTTACACTATATGTGACCAGGCAAACAACATGATTGGACTCACCCTTTTGTGGTGCTTATGGGGTGTTGTATGCTCACGGCTACCCGTCCCCCAAAGCTCTCCATGGACACAGCCTTTCCCTTGACACAACAGGCTCTGCTGAATTATATACAAGTCTTCACCATAAGCATTAATGTAAACGTCGACCAGGTCATATCCGCGCTGCCCACACTCCTACCAGTGCCACGTCATGTGTTCTGAACCGGTGGTTTTGTCATGATAAAATCACTGGAAAAGGAATCTCTCTCCCCTATGTGGAAAGGCCCGTACCTGATCCTGTTGACGTCCTGGACACCTGTAAAAGTGAAAGGACGGGCCGAATGTTCACATGCCACCCGCTGCATGAGAGCTCCACCTCTGACGAACAGGGACCAGACTGGAGAAGGCACCAATCAGAACACTGAAAACGGATCAAGCTGGTCGCCACAGCCAACACCATCATCGCCCTCATACTGACCTGTCCGATTGTCAACTGTGGCTTGCCGGTAAATGGCGACAATAGGGGAGACATTTAATACTCAGCCGCGTTTTGTGGGCCAACACATTCTTGGGAGTGCCCCATGGGTATGCTCAGCGATAAATCCCAACCCACTGCTGTGTATCCGCTCGCGTCCCTGGCCACTCTGTCAGGGGTATTCCCTTAGCATATATCCCCTTTATCATCTCCAAAATGACGGAGTGGTGGCTCGAACCAGACAGATTCCTTTAGGTTAGCACATTCAAAACACCACCAGCACTCACCAACTACGTCGATAATAGCCCAACCCGCTGTAAATCTGCAGGGTACCACCTGAACAAATTTAAAGGCTTTCTTTACACCACCTACAACCGCTCGCATGAACCCTCTGCCCTGACCATTACTGACGGCAGGAAGCAGGGGCCACCTGCAGGATCTATCTGTTTAAACACCAGACAGTCATCTGGAAGGGAGGCTGGCTGGAGCTGGTGCACTGACTCCCTGCTCCTCACTCCCGCAGCAGAAAGCAGCATATTAAACCAACAGTTCTTCAACAAAACGCCCCGAGTGCTACGTTGCTCACCATCAGGATAGGGACCCAGACCCTCCATCTCCGGACCCACAAGGGCACTTAATTTATGTGTGGCCATAAAGCCTACACCTGGCTGTCACTGTCTTGGGCGGGAGGTATTTTTTTTAGTATGTGGTTACCATTCAACTATTACTCCCAGTCCTCTTCCTTCCAAATGCCCGCAGGAAATAAGCCTTCGCTGCAATTGATTCAGCTGTCTACCTGCTGGCACCCCACTATGCAACCTGGTGTTAGCACATGGAAGCCCATGAACTCACTGGCATACTAGGGGATGTGGTGAAGTCCACAGCAGAGGCGCTCCTCCTGTTGAATGTGGATGCTGTTGCCATTCGCAACGTGGCCCTTCAAAGCAGGATTACATTAGTCTACATGCTGGCTGCAGAAGGGGGCACACGACAACATTGCCGTATCGGGCTACATATCACCTTCACATCCTTCCATTAAAAACGGGGAAATGTGGGAAAAGAACTGTCACCCAGCCTATTCACAGCATGGTCACACAGAACACAGGAAATAAACCTGTCTGAACCACACAAGGAACACCCAGAATGTCTTAGCATTGATCAAACAGGCTGAGAAGGGAAACCAGACATGACCAGAGTCAGTCGCAGACCAGGTAATACATTCCCAAAACAACCTGACAATAAGCTGCCTGGACTCGATTAACACAGCTGTCCCAAATCCTTAAGGGGAGTCTCTTACCCCAGGGATATGAAAACAACACTAAAGACAGAGTCAAACGGACTGGCACCAGAATAACTCACTCACAGGAGAGCAGCACTGGAAACACCTTGCTGCCAGGAAAAGGGACATTCTCACCTTCTCTCGAACAGAGCTCGAACCTCCTGATCTCATCAAGAACTGGTCGATGCTGCCTATCAAGACTCTGTTTTAATTAGCATGTTACCGCATTCCTATTAAAACTGACTTGAATTTTACCTTGGGGAAGAGAGTTTCTGATACCTGGACCGACTATCTGTGCTCTTTGAGATTGGTTAATTTCTTTTCCACAATATTGCTGTGTTAATAAACTGTTTATTAATTTCACTTCGATCCGTGTTTTGTGTTCTCTGATTTATTCGGCTTTCTCCAACAGCTATCGATCAAATATTTGCCCGGCAGTTGGAATATATATCGTTAAATGTGATAGCTTTACCAATTTATCATTTGTCAGGTACACGCAGTGTGAACTGAAACATGTTCATATGCATACCTCATTTAATAATAGCTCAGATTGATGTAAACTGTAGTTTGTGGAATTGTTCTCTGCATGAGCTAACAGCATATGATTCAATACAATTCTGCTGCTGCTGCTGTGTCATTCAGTGCCACATAGATGCCCAGTATTCAGCTTCAAATTCTGCAATGTGATTCAGTGGTCTTAACTCCAGTTCAGACCGAGAATGATTCAACCATAACCTCTGGACTCATCGACCTGCTCCGGTTTTGGCGAGGTAACTGCTTATTCCGGGTGTTGGTTTGGTTGTGTAGACAATCCTTGGGTTAACAATGACTCCTACATTCGCCAAGGGTTTTCTTGACGTAAATGTAGCGAATTTGGAAGTTTTGACATAAGTGAATAAGACCAAGTTGCACTAATTCACAGAGAAGCTGGAACTTGAACTACATGCTTCTATGAGGAAAAAAGAGATAATCACAGGATTAGCTCAGCATTCGAAGTTACTGGAGAAAACATCAGAATCTATAGAGATGGCAAGATATTAGTTGCAAATTAAGCTGCTTGAGTTAAAGGCGAGAGATAAAGAAGGGACAACCGAATTGAAACATGATTTGGAGATGCCAGTGTTGGACTGGGTGTATAAAGGTACAAATCACGCAACACAAGGTTGTAGTCCAACAAGTTTAATTGGAAGCACTAGCTTTCCGAGCGCCCCTCCTTCATTACCACAACCACTGGATGAAGGACCGGTGCTCTGAAAGCTAGTGCTTCCAATTAAACACTTTGGATGATAACCTGGTGTGTGTGATCTGTAAAATTGAAACAGTTTGAGTTACAATTAAAACAGAAGCGAAGTACAAAGACAGGGAAATTTAACTTCAAATACTGACGCTAAAAAGGGAAAGTCAGCTTATAGCTGGACATAAAGAGTCGTGGTAGGCTAAGTGAGGAAGAGGGTGAGGATGAGCAAACCCCTGGCATTCAGATGCCCAGTGCAGAACTATTTAACTATGTTCAAGCATTGCCTGAATTTGCTGAGAAGGATGTGGAAGCTTTTTCTTTCATCTCAAGTGCAGTGGCCAGTGGCAATGTGGGTTTTGTTGATACAAATGAACTTGTAGGTAAGGCTAGTGAGGTATTTACATCACTACCAGAGGCTGGGGAGTATGAGAAGGAGAGCAAAGCCGTTTTACGTGCAGATGACCTTACTCCAGAAGGTTTTTGGCAAAGTTTCAGGAAACTAAGGAGGGACTCTGGTCAAACCTGTATTGAGTATGAAAGGATCAAGCAGAGTAATTAAGTCAGATGGATAAGTGGTTTAAAAATCGAAAATGATGGCCTTCGAGAGGTAATTAAATTCACTTCATGAGGTAATGCAAACCTATGTGGAAGCGCAGAGAATTAAAACCGCAAGGTGATCAGCTGAAGTGGCTACTTATGCATTAGTCCATAAAACTCGGGTTGGCTTCCATAATTAATTTCAGTCCATGAAGGATAGAAATTATGGCAAAGGGAAAGGTAGATCTCAATAAAAATCGTAAGGAAAATTAACCAAGGGGGAAAAAAAGAAACCCTAGAAAGGGATGAAGAAGTTAAAAAAAAGGCTATGATGCTTTCATTGTCATAAAGCGAGCCATACAAGGTCACAGTGTTGGTGAGAAGGGAGAAAACGATATGGAGGAAAAGCAGACAATTCTGGAAGTTTTGTTGGACGAGGGAAGTTAGATGGTTGCTTCAGAGTGTACAAGGTGATCAGAGCTTAAATAAGGTGCAAGTGCCAGAACTACTTAATAAATATACATGCAAGGGTAAAGTTTATTTACATAGGCAAGAATTAGTAAGAATGCAGGTTACAATATTAGGGACACCGCAACTTCTTTGTCTGTAATGCTGAAGGATGAGGAGGTATGTGCTCCTGAGAGAATGTTGCCGGAAAATGTGCTGGTAATAAGAATTCAGGGTGACCCAAAATTGCTCAGTTGCGTAACGTGAGGCTAGAGAGGCCAATGAAGAGTGGTGTTTTCTGGTAGGAGTATTAGACCATCACTTAGCTCCAGGAATACAATTTGCCTTTGCAACTTTTGTAACTGATTCATCAGCTGGAGTGCTGCTTATTCTATTTGAAAAAACCAATGAAGACGCAGGCAACTGAAATCATAGAGAATGTTTTGCCAGGATTTCCCCCTGATGGTATGATCACAAGATCGCAGAGGGATAAGCAGAAGCAAGAGAGATCAAAGAGCACAGAAAACGAAGCTGACATAACGTTATCTGAAAACTATTTTATCAGATAAGTGGAACAGAGAAATAGCAAACAGATAAACATGCAAGTGACTTTAGCTCTGGAAAGCTGGCTGCATAAAGCAGAAAAATTAGAACTTAAAATAGTTATATCAAAAGGCATTTACAGAGAAAGAAAGTGAATGTTTTATGGTGTGCTATGACTTAACGAATGATGTCCTAATGAGGAAATGGAGAGGATCACGCATTCAAGCAAATGAGAAATGAGCAGAGATTTATCAAATTGTTTTGCCAGTAGGGTATAGAAAAGAGTTGTTGCGGTTGGTGTATGTGCTGCGACGTGGAGTTCATTTAAGAGTGAGCAAACTACAGGCTAAAATATATTTTAAAAATCATTTTGCTGGCCTGGATAACACAAAATTCATGATTGAAATTTGCCCAAGGTATCCTCCATGTCAACTAATTGGAACATCAGTAATAAAATCCGAACGTTTAGTGAATACTCCAGCATTTGAGGAACATTCCACAAGAGTCTTTATTGATTGCTTTGGTCTCCTACATCAAATAAAAACTGGGAATAAATACTCATTAAAAATAATGGATGTTTGGATGAGATTTCCAGAGGCAATTCCTTTTAAAAAAACATCAGTTTGCGCAATGTTTGGGTTTGGGCAAGAATTACTTAACCTTTTTACTCGATACGGACCATCGATATAAATTCAGTCAGATGAAAGATCAAATTTCACATCCAAAGTATTCAAGGAAGTTACGGAATAGTTGGGAATAAAGCAACTCAAATCTACTGCATAGCATCCGGAAGTGCAGAGATCACCAGGGAGATGACATCAAACAAAAAGTATCATGTTGAGCGCTTACGATTAGGGTTATCCCTGGGAAAAGGGAATTGCGGCTGTACTTATTGCAATCAGAGGTTCAACGAACGAATCGACAATATTCAGTACATTTGAATTTTTTTTTGTCATGAAGGAACAGGACCATTCAAACTGATTGAGGAGAAATTATTATGTCAGAATTCAGAGTCCACATGTTTGGAATATGTGTCAAATGTTAAAGAAAGAATAAGTAGAGGAGGAGATTTGCCTAGACAGCACTTAATAGTATCGTGGCATACAATGAAACAGGAAGCGGATAAGAAATTGCAAATTCTGAATTTTGCATTTGTGGATCATGTATTGCTGTTATCCCATTGATAGGTGAGTCTTTATAGAACATAGAACATAGAATAGTTCAGCACAGAACAGGCCCTTCACCCCACGATGCTGTACCGACCACTGATCCTCGTGTGTGCCCCTCGTATTTCTGTGGCCATATGCATGTCCAGCAGTCTTTTAAATGTCGCCAATGACATTGCTTCCACAACTGCGGCTGGCAACGCATTCCATCCTCTCACAACTCCCTGTGTAAAGAACCCGCCTCTAACATACCCTCTATACCTTCCTCCAACCAGCTTAAAACTATGAACCCTCGTGTTCGCCATTTCTGCGCTGGCAAGTAGTCTCTGGCTATCGACTCTAACTATGCCTCTCATAATCTTGTATACCTCAATTAGGTCCCCTGTCCTCCTCCTTTTCTCCAATGAAAAAAGTCCGAGCTCAGTCAACCTCTCTTCATAAGTTAAGCCCTCCAGTCCAGGCAGCATCCTGGTAAACTTTCTCTGAACCCTCTCCAAAGCATCCACATCTTTCCTACAATCGGGCGACCAGAACTGGATGCTGTATTCCAAGTGCAGTCAACCAAAGTTTTATAGGGCTGCAACAAGATCTCACGACTCTTAAACTCAAACCCCCTGTTAATGAAAGCCTAAACACCATATGCTTTCTTCACACCCCTGTTGACTCGGGTGGCCATTTTAAGGGTTCTATGTACCTTTAATAGCCAGGTTTAGTTGATCTTATCAAATTGAGATTAAATTGAGTGGACTGAGCTATTTGATGAGGACACTACACAGGGTGAAATCTCAGAGAGTGTGCCATGTGAATTTGCTAAAAAAGTATTTTGATAGGGGAGGAAAGCTAGATGAGAAGGTGTAAATGGTTACAGCACAGGAGGAAGAACCAAGTTGAGAAGATTCTGAATTGGATATTCCACAAATCCAATTGTACAATGAGAAAGTTGTCGAAAATTCAGAAGAGTATTGAGTTTTGTTACACAGGAAAAATTGACATGACCTCAAAGAGCGGGAGATATGCGCAATAAACTGGGAAGTACTAACCTAATTATGCCTGATGCAGATGTAGATGATGCTGTTCCGATTAAGCAACATTCTTACAAGCGTAACTCTCGAGAATTGGCACAGTAAGAAGACGATAGATCGCATGATCCAAGGTGGCATAATCGAAGTGAGTTATGGCGAATGGAGCACACACATATACTCATGGTGCCAAAGCCAGATGGTACCCAAAGATTATGTGTTTACTTCACCACGTCAACGCCTTTACAAAGACAGGTGCATATCTCATTTCACGGTTGGAGGACTGTGTCGAAATGTGGCAGGAGCAACTTATATTTCGAAGTTGGACTTGCTATTGGCAAGTCCATCTGTTGGAGAGAGCAAATGTTTTTGCGGCTTTTGTAAAGCCAATTGGGCTATATCATGCCATTGGTATGGGAAACGCTCCAGCCACATTTCAGAGGCTGATTAATAAGGTCATTGCAGGATTACCCAATTGTGTCGTGGATATTGATGACCTGGCGATTTTTTGTCACTCAGTGGAAGGAGCATTTAACAGCCGTTATCGGAATTGTTTGATGGACTTTGAAGGCATACTTGGTCGTAAACCTACCTGAAAGTGAATTTGCCAATGCCTAAGTCACCCTCTTGGGGGATGTTATTCCACATCTACACATGGACCCTTGGGATTCGAAAACGAAAGAAATGGGCGAATTTCAACTACAACCTGTAAGCATGTGTTCCATTTATGTTTGGTTTTAAAGAGAGTTCACTTATTGGGAATATATTCTGAACATAATAATTAAGCCTAGTTTGTGTAGATTGATTCTGTAGGTGTTCTTTATTGTTTTCTTTGTGTTTCATTGTGTAATTTTGTGAATAAACCTTTGTTTAAATATCTAGTAGCCAACCTAGCTAACGTACACTGAACTCTTACCGAAACAAATTGCAAAGTTATGGTCTGGGATGCATGCTTAAGAAAGCGTTGAGAGTCCATCACAATAGGAAGATGCCATTCAGCACCGGCTAGCTGATTGCGACTTGAAGAGGTGGAATGCTGGAATATTGCAAAGGGAATCATTCAAACGAAAGACAAGTGTTACTGCATTCTACGAGGCATTCCTCAGAGGACACATGAAATATATTATGTTGCTTGTATTTGTCTAACTGAGAAGGTTGGGACCTCTGTCAGATACAGTTTAACGGCTGCTGATCATCCACGGGTCACGACGTCAGTTAATATCTCATTCCGGCTCTGGAGACACAGAAGGAAGCCATTCACCCCCTCGACCCTGTTACAGACGAACAGGAGGAGGCCATTCAGCCTTTTACGTCCGTCATACAAAATAACAGTCAGTCAGATTGCTTGCTCATTTACTGATAAAAACAAACACAAATACTTGATTTAGATTTTAAGGATATGTTATTAAAAAAAGAGACAGTCTTTATGGACTTCAATAAGGTGTTTGACAAGGTTCCCCATGAGATACCGGTTAGCAAGGTTAGATCGCATGAAATACAGGCAGAACTAGCCATTTGGATACAAATCTAGCTCGAAGGTAGAAGACAGAGGATGGTGGTGGAGGTTTGTTTATCAGACTGGAGGCTTGTGACCAGTGGAGTGTCACAAGGATCTGTGCTGGGTCCACTACTTTATGTAATTCACGTAAATGATTTGGATGTGAGCAAAAGAGTTAGACTTAGTAAGTTTACAGATAAAACCAAAATTGGAGATGCAGTGGACAGCGAAGAAAGTTACCCCTCAGATTACAATAGGATCTTGACTAGATGGGCCATGGGCTGAGAAGTGGCAGAGAGAGCTGAATTCAGATAAATGCGAGGTGCTGCATTTTGGGAAAGCAAATCTAATCAGGATTTACACACTTAATTGTAATGTCCTAGGGAGTGTTGCTGAATAAAGAGACCTTGGAGTGCAGGTTCATATCTCCTTGCCAGTGGAATCGCAGGTAGAGAGCAGAATGAAGAAGGCGTTTGGCATCCTTTCTTTTATTGGTCAGAGTGTTGAGTACAGGAGTTGTAAGATCATGTTGGGGCTGTACAGCAGGTTGGTTAGACCACTGTTACAATATTGCATGCAACTCTGGTCCTATCAGAAAGATGTCACGAAACGGGAAAGAGTACAGAAAAGATTTACAAGGATGTTGACAGAGTGGAGGATGTGAGCTATAGGGATTGGCTGAACAGGCTGGGGCTGTTTCCCTGGAGCGTCGGACGTTGAAGGGTGACCTTATAGAGGTTTATAAAATCATGAGGTTCATGAATAGGATAAATAGACAACGTCCTTTCCCTGGGGTCGGGAAGTGCTGAAGTAGAGGGCATAGGTTTAGGGTGATAGGGGAATGTTATAAAAAAGACCAAAGGGGCAACCTTCTCCACACAGTGGGTGGTACGTGTATGGAATGAGCTGGAAGGTGAAGTGGTGGAGGTTGGTACAATAGCAACATTTAAAAGGCAAATACATGGAAGGGTTTGGGATGATAATGGGACGGGTGCTCACAGGTGCGACTGGATTGGGTTGAGATATCTGGTCGGCATGGATGGGTTGGACCGAAGGGTCAGTTTTCATGTTACATCTCTATGACGCTATGAATCTAAGCTGTAAGGAATGCCGAGAAGCCATTCAATACCGCAATTTTATTCTACAGGAGCAGCAGGATAGCACGCAGTTATAGGAGTGTGTTACTGAGAGGCAGAAGGTGGACTTCTACTTTCTCAAATTGTTGCACATGAATAAGAGGTACTCATTCAAAAGCTTGAGACTCGCACACAGGAAACTCTGGAGTCATGTGAGCACCCAGGATCATGTTACTTCGGCACAGGAGGGGGTGAATCTCTTTCCTCTAGTATGATACATTGGGAGAAAAGAGGAATTGGTCTTTAGAAATAAAGAAATATATGTAAAGTTAAATGAGTATATCACTCAATTCTGCTCCACCATTCAATGATGTTATGGCTGATGTGATTGTGACTCCTCGTTTCATTTTACAGGGATTCGATTCTCTGCAGCTTCCGCTCCAATTGTTGGTCACGTTGCAGACCTTGATGCTGTAATAAGAGACAACAGACTTACGCATAGTGGGTCAACAAAGCCTTGAATCTTCCTGAATGCCCACAACAGATTAAAACACAAAAAGCCGGGAAACTGTTCCCATCGTTTCCACTAATGTTACAAAACTAGAATTAAGTCAAAAACCTTTGAACTCCAACTTTGAATTCTCGGCTTAATCAATAATCAATTCCTCATGTTATTGAACACATGATCAGAAGAGACAGGCCAACACAGGCATATAGTGGACAAGCACAGGACAGTTACAATGACGTGTCTCAATGCTCCTGAGATCCCAATATCTAACATGAAGCACAAGGAAGGACGCGAATTCAATGAAAATGCAAACTGTCCTTTCTAAAGAAAAAAAATTCTAAGCTTCTTAATGATGAAACGTGACATTCCAGGGTGATCATGATTAAAGTCCAGGGAAATTTACAGGACAGTTATTTACATTAAAGCGGTGGAATCAAATATGGATGGAGGGGAATCAGTATAAATATTAACAAATGCGAGTGGCTTGGCACAGAGGGAGAGGGACTGAGGGGTAGGGTCATGGAAGGGCGTGTTCACAGTATCAGAATGCTAAAGTGAAGATATTTTGATAACATCTAGCAAACACAGGCTTGTATTTCCAGGAATGATGAATTAATGAGGTATTGGTGCGAGTTCAGACAGAGCCACAGAGTCACAAAAGTGTACTAAATGGAAACAGACCCTTCATTCACATTGTCCATACCGATGAGACATCTAAAATCAATCTCCCCCCGTTTGCCAGCAGTCAGCCCTTATTGTTCTAAATAATTCTTATTCACGTACTCATTCAAATTCAAATACCTTTAAAATGTTGTACGTGATCTAGATTCCACCATATATTCTGGCAGCCCATTCCACATTTGCACCACCCACTGTGTTAAAAAAGATAACGCTTATTCGGATACTTTTCAAAGATTTCCGTCTGACCCTAAGTATATGCGCTCTAGATTTGGGGAAAAGATCTTGTCTACTCATCTTATTCATACTCGTCATGCTCCATGGAAAATCATCACAACCTATTCAACCTCTCGCTGTAGCTCAAATCCTGGTGACATCCTTGAGAGATCTTGTCTGGCTCCCTTCAGGCTTCATGTCTTGCCTACAGGAGGGAAACTGAAACTTAATGCAACATTCCAAAACTGACCGAAACACTTTCCTGTCCTGCAGCAACATAACCGCTCAAATGCTAAAACCAAATAAATAAAAGCATACCAAACACCTTCTGCACTCTGCTGTCAACCTGTGACTCGAATTTCAACGAACTATGAACCTCACGTTCAACATCTCAGGATTCCCTTGTTCGACAAAGCAAGTCATGACAATTTATGCTCTAAGTCCGGCCCAGAATTTCCTTTCTAAAATGCAGTACCTCGTTTTAACGTGAAGAAATCATCTGTCATTCTCAACGTATCAACCATTCTGATGAACATCCCATGGTACTCTGAGATAACCCTTCTTTGCTGTCCACGGCATCTCGAATTTTGCCTTTATCTTACCAAATATCCCTTCTATGTTCACATTCAAATACAACAGCAGGAATGGAGACACCACGCCGCAGGAAGCATTCAGGAATGTAAATTAGGACATAAAGTACTTACTTGAATCAGCGGAGCGAAGGTTGAATATGAGTGGAAGCAGACTGCTGAGTAAGTGAACGAATATATTCGGGCAGTTGCTGAACCCGAAGGAGTACATATGTAATTTTTCACACCCATTCCAATCTTCTGACAAAACAAAAGCTCTTTCTGGTGTGATATTAAGCCATGTTGATTAATTTCTAACTCTTGTGGCAACTTAGTGCAGATGAGATGGAGAGTAATGCAGTCCTGTGCTCCTCTTGAAAGATGTAGTACGTCGGTTTTATCATGAGTGACCCTGCTGAATTCCCCTGTGAGAAGTACACTCAAATCCAGTTGCCCACGCACTCCTGGATCTGGGAGAAATTCGCATCTTCCGGGAGGCTGAAGGGGTGATAGAGAGGGGTAGCATGTAAGTTGTCACGCTAAAGATATAGGACAAAGGTCGCAGGGTAAGCATCAGGAGAGGGAAAAAGAACGGGCAGTCCGTGCAGTGGGCCTCTGTGGCCGTCTACCTCAACAAAAATGGGCGGCACGGTGGCACAGTGGTTAGCACTGCTGCCTCACAGCGCCTGTAGACCCGGGTTCAATTCCCGACTCAGGCGACTGACTGTGTGGAGTTTGCACGTTCTCCCCGTGTCTGCGTGGGTTTCCTCCGGGTGCTCCGGTTTCCTCCCACAGTCCAAAGATGTGCGGGTCAGGTGAATTGGCTAAGCTAAATTGCCCGTAGTGTTAGGTAAGGGGTAAATGTAGGGGTATGGGAGGGTTGCGAGCCGCTTCGGCGGGTCGGTGTGGACTTGTTGGGCCGAAGGGCCTGTTTCCACACTGTAAATCTAATCTAAAAACTATACCAATTCCAATACTGTTGTGGGAACCACCGACCGGGGAAAGCCACAGCGCCCCATCCTCTGACACCGAGCCTGTCTCTGTGGCTCAGAAGGAAAAGGGGGCTGATAGGAGAGCGACAGTGATAGAAGATTCATTGGTAAGAGTAGCAGACAGGAGATTCTGTGTGCGCGAATAAGATTCCAGGATACTAGGTTCCCTCCAGTTGGCAGGGTCCGGCAAGCTTTGGGTTGACTCAGCAGAATTCTTCAGGGGGAAAGTGAACAACCAGAAGTCATGTTAGACATCGGTACCAATGGCATCGCGAAAAAGTGATAACACCTGAAATGTCAGTACAGGGAGTACGGGTAGAAGTTAAAATGTAGGATGAGCTGAGTAGTAATCTGAGGATTGCAACAGGTGTCATGGGCGAGTGAGGCTCTGAACAGAGGGCGACTGCAACTGAACACGTGGCTGCAGACATTTCGTGTAGGATAGAGATCTTCAGAAATGTGGATAATTGGGATTTCTGCTGGGGAAGATGAGACTACACAAGAAGGTCGGATAGCATCTGAACTGGACGGGCCCCAACATCCTGGGCAGAAAGTTTGCTAGAGCTCTTCAC
This sequence comes from Hemiscyllium ocellatum, assembly GCF_020745735.1. Lineage (NCBI taxonomy): Eukaryota > Metazoa > Chordata > Chondrichthyes > Orectolobiformes > Hemiscylliidae > Hemiscyllium > Hemiscyllium ocellatum. The sequence continues at coordinate 71,504,879 of NC_083420.1, forward strand.
GAGGGTTTAAACTAGTTCGTCACAGGAATGGGAATCAGAGCTACAGACCAGAGGATGTAGTATCTGCAGATCCAGGGTGGAGAGAGTCTGTGTGGAGGGATAGCCAGTAGATAGGGCAATCGTGCAGTCATTGCGATGAAATCAAGCGTGGCCATATCAATGAAAGAAGCACGAACAATAAGGTTGACGAAGCAAGAACATGGATCAGGACTTGGTCCTCTGATACTCTGGCGATTACAGAGACATCGACTTCAGAGAGTCAAGATTAGTTGTTGGATGTTCTGGGGTTTAGACTTTTCAAAAAAACAATTGGAAGAGAGGTAAAAGAGACCAAAGAACAAAGAAATTTTACAGCCCAGGAACAGACCCTTCGGCCCTCCAAGCCTGAGCCGATCCAGATGTACTGTTTAAACCTGTGGATCAATTCCTAAGCTTCTGTAGCCCTTTACTACCCACTTACTCATGCAATTATCCAGACGCATTTTTATTGGATCTACCGTGCCTGCCTCTACCACCTCTGCTGGTAACACGTTCCAAACGCCCACCACCCTCTGTGCTTGCCACATGTACCCCTCCTTAAACGTTCCACCTCTCACCTTGAAAGGGTGAATTCTAGTTATTGAATCCTTCACCCTGGGAAAAAAAAGCTTGTCTCTATCCAACCTGTCTATTCCCTTCATGATTTTATAAACCTCAATTAGGTCTCCCTCAATCTCCGTTTTACTAATTAAAATAAACGTAACCTACTCAATCTTTCTTAATATCTAGTACGTTACATAACAGGTAATATCCTTGTCAACGTTCTCTGCACCCTCTCCAAAGCATCCACATCCTTTCGGTCATGTGGCGACCAGAAATGTACACAGTATTCTAAATGCGGCTGAACCAATGTTAACTTGACTTGCCTGCTCTTATACTCAATGCCCCGTCCAATGAAGGCAAGCATTTGCCTTCTTGACCAATCTATCCTTCTGTGCAGCAACCTTCAGGGCACAATGGACATGCACTCCCAGATCTCTATGCCTAACAACTTTTCCCGTCTCTTCCATTCATTGTATAATTTGGTATAGAATTAGTCTTGCCTAAATGCATCACCACACATTTGTCTGAATTGAAATACATCCGCCACTTTTCTGCCTAACTCTACAGTCTATCTATAGCCTCCTGTATTCTATGACAGTCCCTTATGTTTTCTGCTACTCCACCAAACATCGTGTAATCTGCAAACTTGCTGATTATGCCATCAGTGCCCTCTTCCAGATCATTTATGTATGTCACAAACAGCAGTGGTCCCAACACTGACCACAGTGAAACACCGCTCGTCACTTTTCTCCATTTTGAGAAATTCCCTTCTAATACTACTCTGTCTCCTGTCGCTCAATCAGTACTTTATTCACCCTGCTGGAACACCCTGCACATCATATGACTTCAATTTCTCCATTAGTCTCCCATGGGGAACCTTATTAAACGCGTTAGTAATGTTCATGTATATGACATCAACAGCCAATCCTTCATCTGTCAACTTGGTCGCTTCCTCGAAGAATTTCATGAAGTTTATCACGCACAACATCATGTTGCCTATCACTGATAAGCCCAATCGTTATTAAATATAAATAGATCCTACCTCTCAGTACCTTCTGAAGCAACTTTCCCACCACCGATATCAGGCTCATTGGTCTGTAGTTTCTGGAATATCCCTACTATCCTTCTTGTACAGGATGCAGGATACATGAGCAATCTTCCAGTCCTCCGGCACTTCACCTGTATTTAAGGATGCCACAAAGACATCTGTCAGTGACCAAGCTATTTCCTCTCTCGACCCCCTCAGCAAACTTGGATACATCCCATCCGGTCCTGGGGATTTGTCCACGTTAATAACTTTTAGCCTACACAACACATTTTCCCTACTTACGACAACGTGATGCAGACTAATCAAACTTCTACCTTTAATCACAACATTCATCATGCTCCTCTTCTCAATGAAGACTGATGCAAAGTAATCATTCAGAATCAAACCCATTCAGTCAGATTCAACACACAGCCTTCCTTCATTATCCTTTAGTGGACCAATCCTTCATCTAGTTACCCGCTTGGTTCTTATATAAGAATAAAATGGTTTGGGATTCTCCTTAAATCTGTTCCCTAAAGCTATTTCATGACCCGTTTTAGTCCGCTTCATTTCTCGTTTAAGACTTGCCCTACTCTTCCGTTATTTTTCAGGGCCTATTCTGTTCTTAGCTGCCTCGACCTTATGTGTGTTTCCATTTTCCGCTTGTCTAGATGAACAATTTCTCCTGTCATCCACGGTACAAGAATCTTGCCCTTCCTATCCTTTGCCTTTAATGGGAAATGACTATGCTGCACTATCTTTCACCTATTTATGAAAGCCTCCCACATCTCAAATGTGGACTACCCTTCAAATAGTGAAGTCCAATCCACATTTCCGTACTAATGCCTAATTTTGATATAATGGGCCTTGACCCAGTTTAATGTTCTTCCCTTCTAAACACTCTCTTCTTCACCTGCGGGTATTTTAAAACTTACAGAAGTGTAGTCACTGTTTCCAAAGAAATCTCCCACTGCAACTTCTACCACCTGACCTGGCTCGTTCCCCAGTAGCAGGTCGAATATGGCTCCTTACCTCCTCGGACTTTTGACGTATTGCTCTAGAAAACTTTCCTGGACGTTTCTTACAAATTCTACCCCATTCAGACCTCTGACGTTACATGTATCCTAGTCAATGTTGTGAAAATTAAAATTTCCCATCACCACTATCCTATTGCTTCCATATCTTTCCATCTTCCTAAAAAGGATGGGTTGCGCCAATGCTCTGGGTTTGTCTGCTGAGTCAATATGTGTGGAAATCAGAAGCCGGAAAGGAGCAATCAGTTTGCTCGGAGATATCTACGGAGCACCCCAATACGAACTAAGACATGGAGGAGCAGATTGGGAGGCAGATTTTAGAAAGATGCAGATGTAACAGCGGTGTTGCCATTTTGGATTGGAACTTCCCTCAGGTTGATTGGAACGCCCTTAGTGTAAATGGTGTGGATCGAGCAGATTAAGTCAAATGTGCCCATAAAGGTTTCGTGACTCAATATGGAGAAAGACCTACCTGAGTTGAGGCCAAATTGGATTTGATGCTTGCCAATGAGCCATGCCAGGCGTCAGATCTTTTGGTGGGATTTCATTTTGGTGATAGTGAACACAACCCGCTGACCTTGGAGGAAATATTAAGGAAAGTCCCAATGTGTTTCTTGTTTATATGAGAAACAAGAGAATGGTCAGCATCAGGACAGGACCGATCAGGTGTACTGGAGTGAACTCACGCCTAGAGTCAGAGGACGTAGGGTAAGCCATCAATGAGTACTTTGCTTCCGTTTTCACAGCTGAAAGAGACCTTGTCGTCCGTGAAACATGCTAGTATGCATTAACATTAACATAGGTTAATGTTAAGCTATGTTCTAAGAAGAACGTCCAATAAGTTTTGATAATACCATGAGGATAGCTAAGTCACCAGGGATGGACGGGATCCACGCAAAGTGAGGGAAAAGGTGGTTGCTTCTTTGGCAATGATCTTTGCGTCCTCACTGACCACCGGAGAAGTACCAGATGAAAGAAGGGTGGCATTTTTTCCTCTTGTCCAAGAGAATGAATTGTTTAATCCAGGGAATTACAGAACAGTGAGTCTTATGTTTGTGGAAGGAATGTTATTGGAGAGGATTCTGTGAGATGGGATTCATGATTATTTGAAAAAAAGTGCATTGATTAGAGATAGTCTGCATGGTTTTGTGAGGGTTAGATCATGCGCCACAAGTGTTGTTGAAATCTTTGAAGATGTGACAAAACACATTGATGAAGGTAAATGTTGTGTACATGGATTTCAGCAAAGCATAGCGTGATGTTTCCCTTGGTATGCTCATTTTTGCAGTATGTTGACATAGGAATACAGGGAAGTCTGGCTCTTTGCATACAGACTTGGCTGGCCCATGGAAGACAGACGTTGGTACAAAGTATTCAAACTGGAGCTTGGTGACCAGTAGTGTTCACAAGGACCAGTTCTGCGCAATCTTCTCCTTGTGATTTGGAATAGATGATTTGGATGAGGAAGTGGAAGCATGATTTAGTAAGCTTGCAGATGGCACGAAATTTGGTGAGTGATGCGTAGTTTGGGGGGCTGTTGCAGATTGCAACGGGACATTGTCAGAATGCAGAGTTCGGCTAAAGTGTGGCAGATGGAATTAAACCTGGAAAAGTGTGAAGTGATTCATTTTTGAAAGGTCAAATTTGAATGCAGATTATAGTTATAAAAGCACGATTCTCGGCTGTATGGAGGAACACGGGGATCTTGGGTTCCAGGTCCGTATATCCCTCAAATTTGCCACAAAAGTTTGTATTGTTTTTAAAAGGTCGTGTTGTAGTCATGAGTAAGGGAATTGAGACTAAGAGCTAAAGTTATGTTGTCGTTGTATCAATGCCTGGTTCAACCACACTTGGAATTTTATATTCGGTTTGGTTGCCTTATTACAGAAAATTGATGAAAGCTTTAACGAGTGTGCACAGGGGATTATCCAGAATGATGCCTCGATTGGAGGTCTTACATTAAGAAGAAAGTTTGAGAGACCGTGTTTTTTTTTATTAGAGTCAAGCAGGGTGAGAATTGACTTGATATCACCTACATGATGATGAGAGGCAGCGAAAGAGTGGATATCGAAACACCTTTGTTTTTTATTTCCAGGACGGAAATAGATACACGAGGGGACATAATTTTAAGGTGCCTGTAGGAAAGTTTATGGGAGATGTCAGAATTTGGCACTTGTCACAAACAGTGTTTGAACGCACTGCCAGTAATGGCAATAGAATCAGATACGTTCAGGACACTCAAGCCATTCTTGAATACGCTACATGGACGTTAGTCAAATGAATTGTATTGTAGTTCAGTTTGAACCTACAGTTGGATAAAAGGTGGGTGCATCATCGAGGCCGAAGGGCTCATATTGTGCTGTACTATTCTGTGTTAATGCCGTTTATATAAATGACAAAAAGCTGTGGACACAGCAGTGATAGTTGTGGCAGTCCCCTCGCCACAGCTATGCAGTTAAAAAAAAATCACCACCACTCCCTGTGTCAAACTCGGAGTCAATTTTATATCCAAAATGGTTTAAACTTACTCCCCGAACTAACATGAAAAACCATGTCGAACGCCGTACTGATATTCACATCGACAACGTCCACCTCAAGTATCTTCGTCACATCATCAAAAAATGAGAAAGTGAGGACGACAAATAATGGAGAGTCAGGCTTACAAAGAGTGGCACTGGACAAGCACTTTTGGTCAAACATCGTCTGATCAGCAGGAGAGAAAGATTCGGGGAAGAAGACTTCATCAGGGTTACTTGATAAAGGGCTTATGCCCTAAACATCTGCTCCTCCTCGGATGTAGCCTGATTAGCTGTGCTTTCGATGGGCCACAATTTCGACTTAAAAAAAACCAAGCTCCCAGTTGCTTTAACCGTCACAGTGGCTCAGTGGTTAACACTGCTGCCTGATAGCGTTAAGAACTCGGTTTCGGTGCTGCTTCTGGGCCACTGTCTGTCTGGATGTTGCGTGTCTTCCCCGTTTATGCGTGGTTTTTGTCCCACACTCCAAAGATATGCAGTTTAGATAAATTGCCCGTTGTGTTAGGTGCATTAATCAGGCGTAAATGTAGGGTTCTGGGTTCGTGTGGGTTTCTCCTCAGAAGGTCTGTGTGGACTTGTTGGGTGGTACGGTGGCACAGTGGTTAGCACTGCTGCCTCATAGCGCCAGAGACCCAGGTTCAATTCCCGCCTCAGGCGACTGACTGTTTGGGGTTTACACGTTCTCCCCGTGTCTGCGTGGGTTTCCTCCGGTTTCGTTCCACACTCACAGATGTGCAGGTCAGATGAATTGTTCATGCGAAATTGCCCGTAGTGTAAGGGGTTAATGTAGGGGTGTGGGTGGGTTGCGCTTTGGCGGGGCGGTGTGGACTTGTTGGGCCGAGGGCCTGTTTGCACACTGGAAGCAATTTAATCTAATGTAAAAGGCCTGTTTCCACGTTGTTGCGGATCTAACCTTCAGAAAAAGTTAGAGAGACAAAACAAAACTGATACAGTTTATACTCCGTCCCCATTTCCCGTAGTTCTTCACATTTCTGACTTCTAACTGGCCCTATTCTCTCCCCAGTTACTTTGTCTTAGTATAATTGTAGGTTCCCTTAGCATTCTCCTTAAGCCCATTTGCAAAATATATCCCGCATCCCAAAAGATATCTTATGTCTACTGTTGGCGTCCTAGTTTCCCTCTTAAATATACGCCTACTTCCTCAGAGTCTTCTCAGGATTCGCTTTAAGTCTCGAATTAAGACTAAAACCCATTTTATTCACTATTGCTCTTTGAAGAAACAAAGTGTCATTATTACGTGTTCTATTCCTACAATTGTCTCTAGTAATGTGGTGGACTCTTGACTGCCCTCTGGCAATTAGAGATGGGTGATAAATGCTGCCAAGCAAGCGACGCCATTATCACACGAATGATTAAAGGGGGGAAAAAAGCAACTCGATTCCTGATCTCCTTACAATGTGCGTTAATTGTTGTTGATGTGAGTCCCTCTTATCCGTGACGAGAGACATTATTTGATAACCAAACAGCCATGCATTGTGAGACATTCACAGTATTTGCAGTATTCTCAGAAAGCTGCCACTCATGCAGTAGTGTAGGGGCACGAACAGAGGGTGGTATTGTGCGAAACTCATCACAACAGAGACAGACAGAGACATACAGAGAGAGAGGAAAGGAAGGAGGCTATGATGCTAATTTTCATAGATTTACTCCAAAATAATCAGATACATCATTGCACAGAAATGCAGACAGAGGTACACACAGACATAAACACTCACACTGATGCATAGAGGACATACACACACAGGTATGGACATTTCGACACAAACACGTGGACACACCCATATACAGAGATCCTTTAAGACAGCGCGAGCTAATTCATTTTATTAAAAAATTAATACCTTATCAATGGCCAGTCGGAGAAGGAAGGATAATTGGACTGAGAAACATTTCAGCCGTGATCAAATGACGTAGAAGTCCACATGGGCCGAATGTTCTTATCTGCTCCAATTTCACATGTTTTTCCGATCTTACGATATCTGGATTTCTGTAGTGCCTGAATTTCATAAGTATTTGATTGAAGAGAGTTAATAGTTCATGGGAATGTGACTGGTTTGAGTGGCTAGGTCCTTTATATACGTTGTTAATTTTTGTTTCATTGTGTTTCAAACGTGGTGATTGAATTGAGGGGAACACAGTTTGAGAATACGGGCCATCCGTTTTTCAGACTCTATGAAGACTTTCTTCTTAGGACTGTGTGGTCTCTGGTGCTAACATCCCAAGTAGAAGTCCTGATTGGTAACTGAAAACATTCAAGGTTACGTTCTATAGATCTTTGGTGCACAAGAGAATCAATGTTTATTGGAACAGACCGGAAAGGGTTTGTTCAGCAACAATCACATCAGCAATGAATTTTCTGACTGGTGCAGCAGGCTTGAGGTGCTAAATGGTCAACCGCTGCTCGTATCCTGTGTGTTTCGCTCTCATTCAAGCACACCGTAGTGTTGCAGAGGGAGAGGAATATTCCATTCAACCAGTCAGCATTATTGCAATGAGACAGGAAGAGTCCTTTCTGCCCCTCTAAGGATTTGTGCAGGTATAGATTCAGACAGTTGGCCCTTTCAATTCATTAGGCCGCATAGCACGAGGTCATCCAATCTTTTTAGCCTGCTACCGAGCAACAGGGGATCCATGGTTAACTGTAAAGTAATATATTAGACATAAATGTTTATTTTCAGGTTGTAAAGCTGTAGCGTATTAGAATGTCTCAGTGATCAGTGTCAGGCTATCAACAATATACAATCTGCACCAATAATTTGGATGAGAGGACTGATTGGATTGGAGCTTAGTTATCTCATAAACCAGGGCAGATATTCACCAAGATGTGGAGGCAGACAATCTGCAATGGGATACCGACAGGGGAGGTTCGTGAGTAAGAACTTGTTAGAAACCATATAATGTAGGTAACGGGAAGTGATGGAAGGAGAAAAGAACATTAAACTGCATACATGGAGAGAAACCCGGAGAACTCAGTGTAACAGGGATTTGTATTCCCGTGTGCATGAGTCACATAAAGTTCATCAGCACATTCAGCAAGTGATTAGGAAAGTGTATGGAATTATACTGTTTCGTGCCTTGCCTAGGGGTTACAATCTTTGGGATGCTTTAATACATCTGTAATTGGCATTGCTGAGACTGAATCTGATGCACTGTGTGTAGGTGTGAACCCATAAACTGAAGGAAATGTATGCAATGGTTTAAGAAGTTTGCCAAAAATGGTGCACTTTGTTCGTTATCAAAATGAAGAACTGATGGAGTCATAGAATCATATGGCAGGGAAACCAATCATTTTGTCTAGTTCATCTGCACCGACCAGATATTCCAACCTGATGTAGTTCCATTGGCCAGCCTTAGGCCCATACCCCTCTAAACATTTTCATTTCACACATACATCCAGATGCTTCTTAAATCTTGTAATTGTACCCACGTCCATCACTTCCTCTGGTAGATCGTTCCATATGCGCACTGTGCTTTACATGGAAAAAAAATACCCCTCAGGTCTCTTTTTAATCATTCCCTTCTTACCTTAAATCTATGCTCTCTGATTTGGACACTTCCTGACGAGGAATTAATCTTAGCTTTTTAACTCATCATTGCCACTTCATGACCTCTACAAGGACAGGGTACCTCAGGCCTGAGAATGAGATGTTAATATTAAACCATAATGATCCTGAAAGGAATATCCGATGGATGAGAGAATAAAACTGAAGATTCAATTTTAAGAAAATAACATACATATTTTCACATGGATAATATGAAGACTGTATAAAAATATGCAGGCATTTAAGAATATATCTTCAAATTATTAAGATATAAATCACTCTTAAATGGAACAGAAAACAGGTATTGAGCAATGCGATCAGGACGATATTCAATGAGACCTCACATAATCCAGCTTGGTTTTCTGATATCATTATTAAATGATTTAGCTCAGAGAGGGAGAAAATATAACGTGTCTGAGAAGCAACAGCCTATTGCTCGCTTCATTTCTTGTTCTTCTCCACAGCAATATATGACTGTTGAAAACCCATGAGTCATTCTACCACTCATGGAGGATTCCTGTTGAGGATTCATTTGAGTCTCTCCACTGCCAGCAGCAAAAGGAATTCAGCCAAGTCCAACTGTTCCAGGAAGAAACACCAATGCTATCAGCTTGTGTGAAGGGACTAACTTCAGAGGCGGAATAGCATTAGAGACAATCATAATGTTCCTTTTTTCATGAAATTGGACTAAGCCGTCCAGAACTAATGCTCTGCACAGTTTGTCCTCCCCCCACTCCCTCCACCCCCCGCATTTTCCGTCAGATATGTGCTTGTATGTCGTTATGAGCACGTTTCTGTGTCTCACATTTAGAGAAAGGTAAACATTGATGTACATTTTGCCATTGCCCAGCCTGTTTCTCATTTATCTTTCCATTGTCGCACGAGGAACTTTGATTTGGTTGAAGATTACTTATCATTACAAATTTAAGACATCTGACTGACTTGTTGCTAATATTGAACCTGACCATGTCTGATACCGATATCATTAGACATATCACACAGTTTTTTTACATTTGGAATTCGTCGTGACCTATGGAGGAGTGTGACTAGAAAATGATCCTTCAAATTCAGCTTCTTTTTCCCCACAGGTCTGTTACCTATGTTGTATTTATTCAATGCTGTATTAGTGAAATATTTGACGGAAAAGCCACCCGAGGAAAATGAATTGCAAATGCGATGTGGAGTGTAGGTGTGCATGGCGGCTGACACCACAACGTGCTCACCAACAATCTTAGTGCTTGGTGGTGAAAGGACAAAGTGTCTTGTGACCAACTCCTGCCCCTCAGTCCTAAGTGGCTCCATCCCATTCAGCCCCCAAAACTGCTAGGCAAGAACAGTTGAAGGCCACTTGCTCCTGCTAACTAATGTACAGAAACAAAGGAGACCATTCAGCCCTGATACACAGTCTAATATTGTTTGGTGTGGATTAACAAATGTCAAACGGAAATGAGTGAGTTTTACCGTGAAACATCCCCCTCCTCTCTAAATACTCAAGGTCACCCATCTCCCCGTTTTTTGGTCAAGTCGTAGACCCAGATTCACAGTGAATACAGCCCCATACCGCACCCAGATAATACTCACAAAATCCTCTGGTCTCTCGGTTTTCTTTCACAGGACTTCCAGGAAACTGACAATGATGAATATTCCAAAAACAAATGAGAGATCATAAGAAACAGGAGTATGTCATTTAGCCCCTCAAGACTGCATTTCCCTTCATGGAGTGTCTGACGTATCAAACATGCATTGATGCCGATCTAACAAACATCTCCCCTAACTCTCGGGAATAGAGAAGTTCCGACAGCCACTACCCTGTGTGAGAAGGAAGCATTCCTCATATATACAGCGTGACCCATTGACATGAATGCAATTTATGAACATCATATAAGAGTGACTGTCCCTACTAACAAGGCAGCATTTATCTGAGGGTGATATCAAGAAACACACATAATTTTGATCTTAACAGAAATCAGGTGTACTGTCCACAAAGTTTAGAGTGACTCGAAGAACAAATTACAAAGATTGTGGTTGTTGGGCATCTACCGTCTCAGTCCTGGGACATTTCTGCAGAAGATCCTCAAGGTAGTTTCCACAGCACAAACAGATTCAGCCGCTTCCTCTATGATTTTCCCCCAACATAAAATAAGAAGTGAGGATGGTCACTGGAGGTTTCACAATGTTCAGAACAAATTGACTCCCCTCCCTTCCGCTCAACCCTCTGTTCAGCTCCTGAATCAGTCTGTGTCCAGGTGCAGGAAGACCTGGACAACACTCGGTCTTCTGCTGTAAACAATGCGGGTAACAGTCATGTAACAGCACAGCTACACTCTGAACATTTCCATAGTAAAAGGAAGACATCATTCAGCATTGCAAGCACACATCACAGGAATATGAGGAAGCCATTCAGCTCATCCAAACTGTTAGGTGAGAAAGCAGACAGCATATTCAATGCCTACTGCCTGTTACACACGGAGAAAAGGAGCGTAGTCAACGCGCTGAGTTGTGAAGCCAGAACCATAAGTCGCCCAATCAGGTCCTTGAGCTTCTTCAATAAGATTAGTTGGCGACACTTCAGCCCCTGAAGTCACTTGTACAGGAAAAGGAGGATAGTATCGATGCCCCAAAGTGACAAATCAATGAATCAAAGACTGCACGGATAGACTGCTCAGTGTTGCTCCTCCTAGTTCCATTGCTAATGGCATACAGTTAATACATTAACATGGTTTGCTGACGGTGAGGAGGGAAGATAAATATTTTATCTTAAGACTCGAGGTGGCATTTTCCATCTCCGAGTAGGCAGGCTGAGGTTATCTGTGCAGATAGGACACTGGTGAGTGTGGACTGGCTAATCTTTTCACGAGTAATACATTGTAGCTACTCACAGATCTGTCAACGACGTGACGTGCACGGCCGGATCACACACCATCTGCACACTGGAGCCGTGAGAGTTCATTTGGAGCCTGGATCTCTCTCTATTGGCGGCTGAACATTGACACATGAGATACTGGGAAGCACGTATCATGGGAAAAATGCTATTTCTCACGGTATGAATGTGTTTCTCAGTCCATAATGTATGTTAATCCATAACCTTCAAATTTCAATGCAATCACCTCTTATCATCTCAATGTGCTACAGAGTAAACAGCCATTACCTTCAAACTCTTCTCATGGTGCCATCATCCTCGGGAATAGTCTGGTGAAATTTCTTTGCACTTCTTTTTGTGACAAGGTCAACTTTGTTATAAAGAAGAGAAAATCTGTTCACAATACCCAAAATACCTGCTCAACAACACTGTAAAACCTGCAGATAGCTGTCTTTACTCCTGCACTTACTTCATGTCATAACTAAAGATCACAACGTTTACTGTTCTGATTATCAGATACTCTTCGTGATTCTGTTAGTGAGTCATGATCAAGGACGGTTAATTCCATTAATCAGGAGAATTTGAGATCTGCCGATGTTGGACATAAGAGTCGAGTGTTTGCTTCTGGAAAGGCACTGCAGTTCAGGCAGCATCTGAGGAGCAGGGGAATCGACGTTTCGGGCCAGAGCCCTACATCAGGAATAAGACTGGGAGCCTCGGGAGTGGAGAGATAAATGGGAGAATGATGGGGCTGCGGAGAAAGTAGCTAAGAGTGCAATAGGTGAATGGAAGTGAGGTAAAGTTGATAGGCCAGAAAGGAGAGGTGGAAGTGCTGGATGTCATGAAACGCATAAAAGTAGATAAGTCCTGATCAGGTGTACGCTAGAACCCTGGGGGAAGCTAGGGAAGTGATTACTGGGCATCTTGTTGAGATATTTGTACCAGAATAGTCATTGGTGAGGTGCCACCTTGGTGCCACTGTATAAGAAAGGTGGTAAGGACAAGCCAGGGAACGATGGACCAGTGAGCCTGATGTCGGTGTTGGGCAAGTTGTTAGAGGGAATCCTAAGGGATAGATTTACATAGATTTGGAAAGGCAAGTGTTGATTTGCGATAGGCAATATGGCATTGTGCGTGGGAAATCCTGTCTCACAAACTTAGTTGAGTTTTTTGAAGAAGTAACAAACAGGATTAAAAAGTGCAAAGCGTAGATGTGATCTATATGGACTTCAGTAAGGCATTCGACAAGGTTCCCCATGGGAGACTGGTTAACAAGTTTAGATATCACCGAATACACGGGGAACTAGCCAGTTGAATGCAGAACCGGTTCGAAGGTAGAAGACAGAGGGTGGTGGCGGAGATTGGAAGCCTGTGACTGGTGGAGAGCCACAAGGATAGGTGCTGGGTCCTCTACTTTTGTCATTCATAGAAATGATTTGGATGAAGCATAAGAAGTACACTTAGTGAGTTTGCAGATGGCACCAAAATTGGAGGTGTGGTGGACAGGGAAGACGTTTACCTCAGATCACAACAGGATCTTGACCAGATGGCCCAATGGGCTGAGAAATCGCAGATGGAGTTTAATTGAGACAAATGCGAGGTGCTGCAATTTGGGAAAGCCAAGCTTAGCAGGACTTATACACTTCATTTAACGAGATCTTGGAGTGCAGGTTCATTACTCCTTGAAAGTTGGGTCGCAGGTAGATAGCAGAGTGAATAAGACGTTTGGTATGTTTTCTTTCATTGGTCAGAGTGTTGAGTACATGAGTTTGTAGGTCATGTTGCGGCTGTACAGGACATTTTTTAGGCCCACTGTTGAAATATTGCATGCAATTCTTCTCTCCTTCCTATCGGAAGTACGTTGTGAAACTTGAAAGCATTCAGGAAAGATGTACAAGGATGTTGCCAGGGTTGGAGGATTTGAGCTGCAGGGGAGGTTAAACAAGCTTGGACTTTTTTCCTGGAGCGTCGGTGACTGAGGGGTTACCTGAAAGATTTATAAAATTCTGAGGGACATGCATATGATAAATAGACAAAGTCTTTTCCCTGGGATCGGGGTGTCTAGAACCAAAGGGCATTGTTTTAGGGTGAGAGGGAAAAATATAAAAGAGACCTAAGGGGCAACCTTTTCACACAGAGGGTGGTACTTTTATGGAATGAGTTTCCAGAGGAAGTGGTGAAGGCTGGTACAATCGCAACATTTAAATGGCATTTGAATGGGTTTATGACTAAGAATGGTTTGGAGGGATATGTGCCGGCCGTGGCAGATGGGACTAGATCGGGTTGGGATATCTTGTCGGCATGGACGTGTTCGACTAAAAGGTCTGTTGTTGAAGATTCCGGAGGTGGAAGATCCGGCGTTCTTCGTTCAGGTGTCAAATGATGATGGAGTGGCGATGTCGGAGCTCCAGGACCTGCATGTCCTCTGCAAAGTTGGAGGGGTAGTTGAAATATTCAGCCATGGGACGGTGGGGTTGATTGATATGCGTGTCTTTGAGATGTTCTCTAAAGTGCGCTGCAAGGAGGTGTCCAGTCTCCCACTGCACAGAAGTCTGCATCAGGAGAAATGGTTACAATAAATGACATGGGTGGAAGTGCAGGTGAATCTTTAATGGAGATGGAGCCTCCTTTGGGGTCTTGGATGGAGGTGAACGTGGAAGAGGGTGAATTTCTTCACTCACCTGCTTGCAACAATGCCAAAACTCTTCTGAAAATTCAAATCGACTACTCCCACTGGTTCTCACTCCCACTGGTTCTCATTCGTCAATCTCACAACGAACATGCTTCATAAACTCCAGAACATTTATCAAATATAGTTTCCTTGTCCTGAATCTAGGTTGACTCTGATAAATCATATAATTATTCTCAAATGATCTAGTTACCATTAACTGCAAAAAGTACAGTATTTTCCTGACAACTGACATCAGGTTATCGACCAGTTTTCTTTTCTTCGCTGTTTTCTCTCTCTGCTCTGTTTTACTATTTAGAGACACAATAGCTACTTTTGAATCTGGAGGATTCTTTCCAGTATCTTAAGAGCTTTGACCTCCCTCATAGAAATAAACACAAAGAAATGCATAAGGATGCCATTGACCATCGTGTCTGCAACGTCTCTCAGAACAGTTTTGGCACTGTGGGGGCAGAGCTAACAAATTCACCTCACTGGATAGAAGTGGCCTCTCTCACCTCATGAATAAATGAGAGGATGGCACTCTGGCATTACGGCTATGTCACCCATTCCTGCTTGGGAATTTCAAAATCAAGGCAATTTGTGGGCTTGGTCAGTCCAGTATACTCCTTGGAGTTAATGTGATTATAAAGCTATGTGATCTCCTTATTGTTGGTATAACCTGGTTTCACACTTTGCACCTGGAAAAGGTACAGCATTGGGAAGGAATTGTGGAAATCTCAATAAGGATATTCCAGTGTCCTGCCCCTCCCATTGCTGTATTAACCAACCCAGATACACAGTAAACCTGTTCCAGTACATTATCCAGAGTGTGCACGAGACCCTCAGCTCTCCCCAAATGAATTCAGCAGCTGAGAGCAGAAACCCGAGAAACCATGCAAAGAACCTCCAATGACAGAAACAAGGCAAATCATTGAACACTTGGCACACCGACTCAGTGTGGAAAATGTCCACCACTCCTCAATTTCTCTTCGTTGCTGATAAACCATTATATCTTTGAGCCGTCACATTGACCTGGAATGTTAACAGTTCTGCTTTCCATGGAAATAGCTGACAATGTAACTACACAGTTTTCTGTACCTCAGTCAGGATATTAGCAACACGAATTTTGTCGGTTGCGATGGAAATGACCTAGCGGTAATTTCTCCTGATTTTAATACAGGGACCCAGGTAATGATCAACTAGGAGAAAGTGAGGACTTCAGATTCTGGAGACCAGAGTTGGAAAATTTGGTGCTGGAAAATCACAGCAGGCTAGGCAGCATCTGAGGAGTAGGAGAATTGACGTTTCGGGCATAAGTCCTCCAAACATGGACTTGAATTCCAGCAGATGGTGGAATTTGACTTCAATATAATGCATGCTGTTAAGAATCTAAAGCAATGTTGTTAATTGTCAAACATACAAATACCTGCCTCACTTCAGTGAAGGAAATTTGCTATCTTCGCAGCTTTGCCGTACTTTCACTCCAGACCCTCAGCAATGATAACTCTCAACAGCCCATTGGAATGGCCAAGTTAGCCACTCACTTATATGCATACAAGGCCTCAAAGAAATGAAACCAGACAGACACTGGCAGCCTACAGCACGTGATTCAAAAAAGCATGTCCTGACACCTTCTCAGGAGCAACTAGGAAAGAGAAATGATTGCTGTCCAAACGAAAGACACTCATATCCCATTAATGAATAACAGAAGATGACCACACTTACGAAAGGAAGAAAGAGGGTAAAAAATCAGTTCAAACAGGGCATTGCATGTATACCTGCTTGGCTTGATACTCAGGAACGTAATAAAAAGTGAAAAATAAATGAGATTAATCTCATCTTTTGTTGTCATCCTGACTGATTATCAACTATCTCTTTGTTTGATTCTTTTTCGTTTAATTTCTCTATTTCTCCATATATTGAACTCACTCCACAAACATACCTTCCACTATTTCCCAGATAATTTCAGTTCTGATGCATGGTTAGTGGACTTAAATTGCCAACTGGTTTTCTCTCGACAAAGGCGGCCAAACCTGCTCCGTTTCCACACTACTCTGTTCCTTTTGGATTCAGATCTCCAATGTCTTCCTTTATTTGATTTAAACTTTAATTTGTTACTTTATGGGATATCAGCATTGCTGACAAGGACAGTATTTAATGACCATTACTAATTGTGCTTGACTGCCACCGTACCACAAGGTAGTATAGAAACAGATACATTGTCATGGGTGTGAAGTCGTACTAAATCCAGAGCAAGAAATAATGTAAGATTTGTTTACCAATGGATATCAATAAAACAGATAGGCTTCTCAACAAAATACTGCTGCTTTCATGGATACTGCTCTCCATCCTCACCCTTTCAATTTGAGTTTGAAACTTTAGCATATTGTTGTCACTTTTTCCAAGGAGATCCTAAACTACAAGATCAAACTTTTTTTGTTACCTTATGTAAAATCTAAATTCTCTGTTCGGTTCGATAGTACATTGGTCTCAGAAATAATGCACTCTATGAATCGTTCTTTGAGGATACCCCTTTCAACTTGATTAATTGAGTCATTATGCATGTTCAAAATACCATTAATCAATGTTGTGCGCTGGTTAGAATTCCTTACTATTTCCAACATCAGAAGTACTGTGGGTGACAGTTGCTGAAAAATATTCTTTCCAAGAGTTTTATTCTCTTGCTTTTTACTTCCAAACAGACTGACATTCATTTTGGTCCGTTGTGTTTAAATCATTTCTTCATACAACCTTGATATCATCCTTAACTAATGCATTAATTCCAAATCCTGCTCCTCCTTGTCTATCCTTGTGGAATGCTGAGTACCCATGGGCATTTAATATCTAGTCCCGATCATCGTGTAAAAAATGATTCAGTAATCCCCACTAGATCATAACTTTTAGTGCTGTCAGCTCATCCATTTTATACCAGATACTGCGTGATTTTCGGTCCAATGTTCTTATTCCAATCAGTTATTTTGATTTGTGGATTCTCGTTTAATTTTTTTTTATGCAGTATGCTCTCCACACTACTCATCCTTATTTATTATTTCATGACAAAATCGTACCTTCCCTCACTGATTTAATCCAAACTTCAACTCAGATTTTGAATTCATGTGATTTCTTCACTCAACATGATCATTGGGCTGGACATGCCTGATGTCCTATTCATCTCCATTTTTTGCCCAGTTTCTGACCTGCTGCTTTGAATCCCTGCTTCAATAGTTTAAATATAACCGAATTGCACGAGCAAACGTCGCCACAAGGATGTTGCTACTCCTCAGCTAAAACGCAAACTATCCAGTTTTAAAAAACCCCAAGTCTCCTAGAGGAGATCCCAATGATCCAAAGATCTGAAATATTCAATCCAGGTCAAGCTCTCTAGCCCCATGTTAAGATATGCTGTCGTTCTAATCCTTACCTCATTTGACGTGACAACGCGAGCAATACGAAAATTAGAGGATTGTATTCTCTCTCACACACACACAAACGCAGGCACAAATACACATACACAGATGCACATACACAGTCGGACAAACACCATATTACTTTGCAGAAGATTACCTGTAACGTTAAAAATAATAAAATGACAACAGAAATGAAGGACTTCGTTAAAGATAGGATGAAAGATATTAGGCTTAGACTTCATTCAGCATAGCAGACAATCATGTGAACTTATTATGCTGCTCAAAATTATGAAAAAAAATGCATAGGCTAAAAATAGGAATACTCTTTTTTCCTTTAGTTGGCCTTACAGCATATTGGAGTATCAGATTCAAGACTGTTAGCAAAAGAGCAAGGAGTGAGTTAAGGAAATACGTCATTATTGAGAGAGTTCTTTGAATTTGAAATAGAGTCCCTGGGAGAGGTATGAATGAAGATTCAAAAAGTAAAGGATATATATTTAGAATTTACGAATTTAAAGGGTGGCAAAGATTGAACTAGGAAGGAGGAGTTTGAGACAAATTTCAGGAGTTTATACATACACATTGGCCAGATAGCCTCCTTCTGTACTTTGAAGTGCTGTACTCTATCCTGTGCAGATACCAATAAAAGTCTGTGCCCGATTATTTATCATTGTAAATACCGGCACATATCTGATCATATTCGGTGATCTGATTATTTCAAGTACAAGTGTTGATCGTTTTTCTTTCTCACCTTAACTATCATTCATTCTAAAAGCTACATGTTTTCAAATTATTTATCTCTACAATTTAATGAAATAAATCAGTTATTTAGGTTAATATTCACAGAACATGTCGAATCATTGTCATTTCTAAATTGTTGTCAATTACCTGGTGCTTGCACGTTTCAGTGCCACATTAAATTGATTGATTATGCTTACACTCATAGAAACACTACTTCTATTTGATGTTCCATTGTTTGCTCACTCGGAATACATGATTGTTCAGAGGCTAAACACTTTGCCATTGCAAGAGCAACATGCTATTTATTTGAATGCTGAAACTGAACATGTAATTATGATCACCAGAATAGACAAACATGTCCTTTGTCGGTATAAAATGAAATATACATTATTTACTTTTGTATCATATAATGTTGATAGGTATTTATATTTTAGTTCCATAAACGTAGAATCAACTTAATTGTTTACATAGATTATGTAATTATTATTCAGTTCAATAATTACAGTTCATATATTATTATTGCCGAATCCAAAACACAGATCAAACAGGTTATCATTTTGCACGTCAGTAAGTTTATGACGTGGCTCTCATGACCGATATTTAAAATGGTTTCCAAAAGTTGTGGTTCTGTTCGCCGAGCTTGGAATTTGTGTTGCAGACGTTTCGTCCCCTGTCTAGGTGACATCCTCAGTGCTTGGGAGCCTCCTGTGAAGCGCTTCTGTGATCTTTCCTCCGGCATCTGTAGTGGTTTGAATCTGCCACTTCCG
Organism: Hemiscyllium ocellatum; assembly: GCF_020745735.1. Taxonomy (NCBI): domain Eukaryota; kingdom Metazoa; phylum Chordata; class Chondrichthyes; order Orectolobiformes; family Hemiscylliidae; genus Hemiscyllium; species Hemiscyllium ocellatum. Next base: position 71,524,065 of record NC_083420.1, read on the forward strand.
GTTGTCAGTTCCATCTGTCCGTTGCAGTGGTCGGTATATTGGGTCCAGATCCATTTACTTATTGATTGAATCTGTGGATGAGTGCCATGCCTCTTGGAATTCCCTGGCTGTTCTCTGTTTGGCTTGTCCTATAATACTAGTGATGTACTGCTATTTTAGGACGAGCCAAACACAGAACAACCAGGGAATTCCTAGAGACATGGCACTCATCCACAGATTCAATCAATAAGTGCATCGATCTGGACCCAACATACCGACCACTGCAACGGAAAGCTGGAACTGACAACCAGAAGCGGCAGATTCAAGCTACTACAAATGCCGGAGGAAAGATCACATAAGTGCATCACAAGAGGCTCCCAAGCACTGAGGATGTCACCTAGACAGGGGACGAAACGTCTGCAACACAAATTCCCAGCTCAGTGAACAGAACCACGAAAACGAGCACCCGTGCTACAAATCTTCTCACAAACGTTGATTTCGGAAAGGCTTAAATTCAGGCCCAGTGTTATTACACCTCACAGTTGCCTGTGGTATTAATTAACATACTTGATTGCTAATGAATCTGTCCTGAAATCTACCATTATAGTTCAGGACAGTCATTTAAAACTACATCACAACAAATCATTTGGAATCTACTTTGGGTGGCGAATTAGCAACCGACAGCCTATCAATGTTTTCAGTGTAGGTACAAATGCTGATCAATTTGGATACCAATGATGGGCTAGTAATTATGTCTTACAAACTTATCTTCCGTCAGAAAGTGGGTCTGGGAGTAGATGTACGGACATGGAGTACCAGAATCACACGGTACAAGTTACTTATTTTGACATCATCTTGTCTGCCTCGCAGACTCCTTACTGGACCAGACACTGGATGAAGACATTAACAATTTGGAAGTCTTCTGTTGCATCTAGCATATCATATTGAACCCTCTAAAGCCATATTCAATAAATGTTACTTTCACATTCACCAATAGCAAAATAAAATTGTATGTCTGTGTTCATCACCAGAGATTAATACATCAATCATACAATAGACTGTATCTGAGGCAAGCAGGAGCAAATGCCAAGCCAAGAATCAGTTTAATAACTAACTTGGTGAATTTTATCTGGTGTAGTTCACCACATTCACATTGTCTTGAAACTCAGATGAATATAACAATGCACACCATAACTGAATGTCTTGTGTGTGCTTCCCACACACACCCGTGGGCGGCATGGTGCCACAGTGGTTAGCACTACTGCCTCACAGCACTCATTTCCCGCCTCACGCGTTCTACCCGTGTCTGTGTGGGTTTCCTCAAGGTGCTCCGGTTTCCTCGCACAGTCCAAAGATGTGCAGGTCAGGTGAATTGGCCATGCTAAATTGCCCATAGTGTTGGGTAAGGGGTATATTTTGGGGTATGGGTGGTATCGGCGGGGCGGTGTGGACTTGTTGGGCCTGTTTCCAGACTGTAATTTATGGAATCTAATCTAAACCATTCACATGTTCAGCTAGAATACAATCACTCACTAGAATTCACAAAGTGGATGAAACAGCCTGTGCTTCGGCTCAACTTGTCCCACCCCTTAACGTCCTGTCTAACCCACTGACTGACTGCTTTACCTTTCCGGAAGATATACAATACTGCCTCTGAAATATAGTACAATTCCCAATGTCCAGTGAATCATGGAATAGACATAATAGGAAGGCAACAATAAATTCCTATGAAATGCTTATATACGAAATGTAGACTCTCTTGGTCCTCGGATATTTCCTGAACTGCTGTGCCTTTCCAGCGCCGTACCTTTCGACTCAACTCTACAGCATCTGCAGTCTTCACTTTCTTCATTACTGAGGACTGTCCCGTCTACACACTGAGCAGGGAAATAATCACCAGAAACGCATGGCACGTGGAGGTGATTGCTCAGTTCTGGAAAGTTGAATCTGATGAATATTTGTTTTTTGAAAAAAGACAAATTTTAATTCAATTTTAAAAAAAGACAAATTCGTTCAGTCCAGAGTTACAGGTCTCAATCATGGATTGAGCAGCCTGATAACAAGCAATGAAGGACTGAAATCTCCCAGTACAGAGTATTCCAGTTGTTATATTCCAGGCTACATGTCCTTTACATTAATGCTGGCAGAATTACAGACAGACAAATGTGATAAAGGAATGAACTGTAGAGGTGACGTTTTCACCATCACAGAGTTGAGTGAGTTCAGGAATGGCAACTCAGTATTCTGTGCTACACGAATTATTGGCTGGACAGCAGAAGGTGTAAAAGAGTAGATGGTGTTGCATTATTAATTTTTGTCTGAGTTACAGCAGCAAGGAGCGACGATATCTTGGAAGGATGTTCAAATGAAGATTCGTGGGTCGAGCTTAGAATCAAAAGGATAACAGCCACACTTCGCTGGATCTATGATAGATCTGCAGATAAATGAAAATGCAGGAACAGACACATAACCAATTCAGTGAGGTATGTAAAAACTATAAAAGGATACTTAAATTCCAGCACTTCAATTCTCAACGTTTATTGGATCAGTGATAACATGTTAAGAGGGGACATATGGTCTGAAATTTATTAGATACAATGTCGTATATCAACATGTAGCAGATGCAAGAAGGAACGGTGAAGTGCTGAGTTTCATTGTGGGGAACGAAAATGGGCAGATGTTCTAGAAAAGGTGGGGAGAGCATTTTAGGAACAGTGATCTTGGCATTATGCATTTTAAGTTTTTTCAGGAAAACACAAAAAACAAAAGTCCTGAAAAATTGAAGGTTTTTGGATGGTGGAGGCAGATTTCATTAAAATAAGATAGGATCTGTCCAACGTACAGTTACTTATCGGTAAACCTATGGCCAAACAGTGTAAGACGAAAGCGGGCAGTGGCCACATGATCAAAATGCAATTGATGAGAATGACACCCCAACGTGTTACAACATCGATGAAATTTAGGAAAGCATACCCATAGAACCTTGCATGTCCATATATATTTAGAACAGAATAACAATAAAAACTTGAAATGAATTGAATTTATTGTCGTGTGTACCGGGTGCTTTGAAAGTGTTGCTGCGAGCAGGTACAAATTCGACAGATCATTGAAGACCTGAGAAGAATATAGGAAATGTAGGGGAAGTAAGAAGAACTAAAAAGGGGCGCGATAAAAGATTAGTGTACAAGATAAAACAAGAATCCCAAGATATTCTATCCGTTTATTAAGAGGAAGACGATAAGGAATAAAGAATGGTGGGATCAAGGAAGCAAACTGTGCACGGGGTCACAGAATAGGCTAACCATGTTCTTCTTATCGTTCTTCACTTTGGAGAAGCGTTTCCTGGATTCAGGGAGAGTGAAAACGTGAACCTCGAGCAGAGTGATATGGGAGCTGAGGATGGATTAGAATTTCATGCGGGATAAAGAGTGGACAAAAACCTGTTCTGAATGAGTTGTAGCTTAGGCTGATGTGGGAGATGAGGGAGGAAATTACAGGCTCCGTAAACATTTTTTAAGTTTTATTTTGCCTCCGGTCACAGAGGAGGTGTAACCGGACAAGATAACATTAACCTTCGATTCAACTTTTACACATAGTGCTGAATAAAGAAACATGGGAACAAAGGCCACCAAGTCTCACATCAGTGGGTGGAAAATATTGTAGAAAAATCTGAAGTCATATGGCATTGAATTTTCAAATGTCTTCTAGCTGAGGGAGACAGATTATTAAACAAAGGGCACGTGTACAAGAGCATGGGAAAGTGGAATAGAGGATCATCAGAGTAAATCTAAACTTATTAAAAGGTAAAGCAGACAAAGGGAGCACATCAGCATACTGTTACTCCTATGTCTTCTGCTTTTCTTTCCGAAATAACTCTGTATGCACTGTAACATAATTTCCTCTCCCTCTGGAGTGAGATGCAGTTTGGAATGTAATTGACCCATGCGAGCATTTTATACAAACGGTACTAATACCCAGAAAGGATAGCAGTAGGCTACGAGAACATGGATGGGCTGTTGGCGTGAAAATTTGCATCAGCGCAGCCACTGCTTCCAGGAGGAAGATGTCAGAAAGTCACTCTCGATGTACAAGCAGTGACCTGCACTGAAGAGCAGGTGTCCATGGGCCTAGTGTCAATGAGTCTGAAAACGCCCGATCTCATCTGATCTCAGTAGCTAAGCAGAGTCAGACCTGGTTAGAATTTGGATGGTAGAATGCTTGGGAAAGTTAGGTTCAGTAGGCCTAAAGCCCAAAGACTTCATCACTGCACCGTCTCCATCCATTACTAACCAAGATGAAATCTGGAAGGGTGGAGTGATGTGCTGTTGCAGAACGTATTCTAACAGAGTACGTAGTAAGGCATTGTTAAAGAGCATTTGGAGAGCAGCAGCACAACAAAAAGTCGAGATAGGCCCTCGTAAGTATATTTTAATGTTTCCCTTTCAACTGACAACAGTCGAGATGGCAGTTCGGCAGTGGCACGTTCCTCCGGCAGGCTTTGAGTGCTGAGGGAGAATTCCATCATCCCTGATGACAGCACCTGTGGGAAGTGCACCTACCTGCAGCTCCTGCAAGACCTTGTTTGGGAGATGGAGTTGGATGTACTCGGCATCATCCGAGATGCTGAGCATATTGTAGACAAGAGATTTTATGAGGTGGTCACACCCATGTCATTCCATCAGCCACGTTCTTGTAGTGAATATAATATCGCAGTCCCACGTGACTATCCACGCCCCGATTTTGTCGGCATTACCTATCGAGCCTTTTGCATTGAAATTAATGCATTCTCAACCAACAGGCATTCCTTGTTCCCTGCCAAATTCTAGGAAGAGTGCAGTGAGGTAACCACCAGGAAACGCAAAGGATGAAGGCAGAGAGTGCATGAGACTTATGTGGCCATTCACCATTGAAACAAATATACCATTATATTTGGTGGTGATGAGGGGGAGGGTGAATGTGGGTTAAGCATAAGCGTGCAGGGGAAAGCTGCAGAAGCCAGGTCGGCAATATTGTAACTGCCTCTGCGGCACATCGGGAAAGGGAAAAGGTAAACGGGACCTTTGATATGGGAGGTGCGATAGTCATGGAGGCTGACAGGAGATTCTGTGGTCGCAAACAAGAATCCAGAATGTTGCATTACCTCCGAGGTGCCCGGATCCAGGATATCCCAGAGTGGCAGCCATACGTTCTCAAGGGGAAGGGGCAGCAGTCAGAAGTCATTGTGCATCTTGTCACTAATGACACATAGAAATAGGGATAAGATCCTCCGGAGTAATTATAGAAACATAGGAAAGAGATAAAAAAAAAGGTTTCAAAATGAGGATCTCGTTGCTGATAATCTATGGATTACTTCCAGTGCCACGTGCTAGTCAGGTTAAGAACAGGAGGATATGACAGATTAATGTGTGGATAAAAGAAATTGTGCAGGAGTCAAGTTTTCAGATTTTTAGAGCATTGGGATTTCTTTTGTGACAGATATGACCTGTTCACGAGGGGCATGTTATACCTGAACTGGTTGGGGACTGATATCTTGGTGGCGGGGTTTGCTAGTGGTGCAACTGAGGATTTAAACAAGATTGGCATGGGCGTGCGATTCTTAACAGCAAGGAGGCAAGTGACTGGTTAGAAAGAGGTACAGCAATCAGAAATAGTGAAGTTAAAAGGCAGGTCAAACTGGAACAAAACAGAGAGTAAGGGATGATTGTTGGGTTAAATTGAATTAATTTCAATCCAAGATGGCTGCCAGGTAAAGCCGGAGAAACGAGGGCATGGATAGATACATGGGACTGAAATGTTACACCTAACACAGAAGGATGTCTAAGACAGCGACAGGATTTAAACTTGTGCCATGATCCAGGTGCTTTCGTTGGAATAAAGATCGTCTAAAGAGGGGAGGGGGAGTTGCATTTTTGATAAAGGTGAGTATCACAGCAGTAATCGGCGATGAAGTAACTGAAGAATCATTTGGTGAAGTTTTGTCGGTGCAACTAAGAAATAAGATAATGATAGAGATGTTATTGGGCTATAGGAATTAGAAGAGGCAATATATCTGGCGATTTTGGAGTTTTGCAGGAGCAGAAACGTTGTCATAGTAGGCATTTAATTTTCTTACCATAGCCTCGGTTTTCCAGAGTGTTAAGGGCTTAGATGGGGTGGAATCTGTTAAATTTGTCCAGGAAAGTTTCCACAAACACAACATAGAGGGTTCTACTCGGGAAGGGGCAAACCTCAACGTACTGTTGGGAAATAGAGCAGGACAGGTGATGGAGGTGACAGTGCAGGAACATTTTGGGACTGATGCTTGAAGTTCTATTCTAGTTAAAACAATTATTGAGAGGGACAAAACTGGTCGACAGGTTCTATTTCGTAACAGAGGAATTCCACACAAATTAGACAGGCGCTTGCAGTAGTGAGTGGCGTAGCTTGTTTGCAGATAATAAGACCACCAGCCAGTGGGATTTTTTTAAAAAATGAGATAGCTAAAGTTCAAAGTCTATAGGTTTCCATGAGGGTGAAGGGCAAGTTTGGCAAGAATAAAGAATGCTGAATGACATGGGATGTTGTGGCTTTGACCAGAAGAAAGGAGGTAAGGCTCAGGTACAGGCAGTTGAAACCAACAGAATCCCTGGAGTTACATAAGGCATGCAGTTGTTACTCAAGAAGGAAATCAGATTTCATAAATGTGATGCCATCAAACTAGCGCTCCAAGCGACTCTGCATGTTACGCTGTAGATTTGAATTGTTTTATTCGCAAGTTATTCCTCACATTCTTAACTATTTTGGATGTGAAGTTTGATCCTCTGACCTTACTGGATATCCAGGTAATCCGTATCTCGTAAAAAAATTGAGTAATTCTTCAACAAAATGTTTAGCTGTCATGTTGCATAATGGGATTGTCTCTGGAAATCTTGTCGACATATCGATTGTTGTTAGTAAATGCTTATTCCCACTTTTTGTTTGACTCTTGTGATTCTTGTTTCCTCAAATGCTGGAATAAGTATGAAAGGTGCAGGTTTTATTATTACCTGTTGGCGACAGATTAGCTGACATGTATGTCATGTCTGGCAAAATTCAGTGAAATACGTGTGTCGTCCAGCCCAGTAAAAATGTCTTTGTTTTCCTCACTCCTCAATGACCTCTAATTGGTAACTCATGTGCCACTCATCGCACCTCGTTTCTCTACACAACTGGCGAAACAATTGGATGAATCTCTGCACATTTCACATCTGTTTGAATGTGAAAGTGTCTCCATTTCCTAATTCAGACATCGTTTGTTCAGTGATTTAAGACAGGCAACAACGTATTCACAGCATTACACAATGATAACGATCACAGAAATAAAGATCCCCTCCAGAACACCGTCTATTCAAACTAGACTGAATTATGCTGTTTTTGAAGATACACAACAGTCCCAATAAGACAACTCCCTTTAAAAACCAGTATATTGGAACACATGCTGACAGTTGAAGGTTCGATGGGCAGAAGGAGAGAAAGAGACAGTTTTCACACAGCTAACTGTTGAACTCCCACACAGTTCTGGAATTTATGACACTACATCCTGTATGCTCGACACGATGTTCACATGAACCTCGTTACTGATCCCTTACATATACCTCCTTTTTTTCTTGAACACAGACGCAGTATTTCCTATCATGTTTTGCTGCATACTCCTGCTAGCATTGCCACTTAAATTCTCCTGGAACAGGCCGATTCACAGAACGGGCCAGGCTGACTCTCCAGGTAGTGCCAGCTGAGTCTCCAGACAGCACCGGGCCCATTTTCCAGATTACAATGTGCTCACTCTGCAGATTGCAAAAGGCAAAGTCTCTAGACTGCACCAGGCCGAAACCCAGACGGCAAAGGGTCCAGTCTCCAGACCACGCCAGCCTGTGTCTCCAGGCTGCACAGGGCCATGTCCAGAATTTGCACTAAGGCAAGTGCCCAGACGGTATTGGACCATATTTCCAGCTATCACCGGACCTAATCACCAGACCTCACCGAGCCCACTCTCCAGACACACCGGTCCAAGTCGTGAAACTACAACGGGATCAGTCTTCAGAACGCACTGGGCCCCGTCTCAAGAGCACACGGAACCGAGTCTCCAGACCACACGGGCCCCCAACTCCAGACTGCACTGGGCCGAATCTCCCATCATGCAGGGCTCAGAGCTTCCAGACAGGACTGGGATGATGCTGGAGACCGCACCTCGCCGAGTCTACAAAGAATGACAGACCGAGTTTCCAGATGGAACTGGTCCGAGTCTCCAGACAGCCTTGCGCCTAGTCTGTAGACCACAAGTAGCTGCGTCTCCAGACAGCACTGGGCCCAGTCTTCAGAGCGCAATTAACCAAATCTCCAAATAGCACCAGGCCGTGTCTCCAGTCTGCACTGGACATGTCTACAGAACACAACTAGCCAAGTTTCCAGGCAACCCTGAGTTGAGCCTCCAGACTGCAAAGAGCTGACTGTCTGGACAGCGCCAGGCCAAGTCTCCAAACTAAACCAGACTGACCCCAGACCAAACCACACTCAGTCTTCACAGAAGGCCAAAGGTCCAGACTGTAGAGGATGCAGTTTCCAGACCATACCGGGCTGAGCCTCTGGACTGCACTGGTTCAGTCTCAAGACGACAGCAGGCCGAGTCTCCACACCAAAACTTCACAGTCTCCAGACCACATTGGGTTCTGTCGCCAAACCACACCAGGCCTAACCTCCAGACCGTACTAGACCCAATCGCCAGATCACATTTTGTCAATCCTCCAAACAAACCAGACTGATTCTCCAGATGGCACCTGGACCAGCCCCCAGAACACACCGGACCCAATCCAAAGACAGCACTGAGCAAGACTCCAAACCGCACCAAGTGTGTAGAACGAAATGGGCTGAGTCACTAGACCAGACTGGGTATAATCTTGAGACTGCACAGGTCCGTGTCTTGGGACCACACTGAATCTGCAGAAGACACCACGATGAGTCTGCTGAATACAATGGACCTTGTCTGCAGATTGACTAACGCGAGTCTCCAGGCCGCACTACATTCACAGGATGCACCGGGCAGAGTCACCAGATATCGCTGCAACCAGTCTCCAACCACACAATGCTGAAAATCCTCACCCCGCGAGATGGAATCTCGATACTGCACTGGGCTCAGTCTGCAGATTGCACTGAGTTTCCCAATTGCACCTAGCTGCATCTGCAGACTGTTACCGGCCCCAACTCCAAACTGCACTGGATTTTGTCTCAGACAGCAAACCTCCAGACGTTTGGTTTTTGGACTAAATCGAGCGCAGTCTCGACATCACAGTGGGATCAGTGTCCAGTCCAAATGTGTACCAGTCTACAGACTGTACCAGTCACAATCTTCAGACTGCTGCATGCCAAAACTCCAAACCGCACCAGACACAGTCTCCAGACCGCACAATTCCGAGTCACCAGACTGCTCTAGGCCGAGTCTCAAGCAACACTGTGCTGAGTCTTCAGATCAAGCAGGCCTAGTTTCCAGACCACACTGTGCCCAGTTCCCAGATTGCAGCACGTAAAGAGGCCAGACTGCACCAGCGCCATCTCCGGACTACACCAGGCTGAGCCTACTGATCACACTGTGCCGAGTCTCCAGACCACACAAGGTCGAGTCTCCAAACCACACCCGATGCAGACTCTGAGCTGATTACTAGGTTCTGCGACTTGCTTCCAGACGACACCGTTTCTAGTCTTCAGACTGAACTGGGCCAAGTCTCCAGGCCACAATGAGCTGTGTCTCCTGATTGTGCCTGGCCGAGTCTCGAATCCACATTGGGTCAGATCTCCAGATATCACTGGGCCAAGTCTCTGGACAAGCCAGGGCGCAGTCCCAATACCACACTGAGCCCAAAGTTCAGATTCCAAACTGCACTTTTCTCCGTCTCCAGATCACACTTGGCCCTATCTGCAGATCGCACCAGGCCTAGTCTCAACACTGAACTGGACGCAGTCTACAGTTCGCACCAAGTCTCACAGAATCTCCATGCAAGATCCGGCCCACTCCAGACCACACTGTGTTTCAAATCTCGGCTCCTCATCCCAGCCTCTAGTCGTTGACTCCCCACTGGAATCTTCTCTCTGAACAGACGTCGAGCCTGGTACTCATCCCTCCATTCTTGTTCGAATAACATTAAAAAGTTAAAAGTTTTGGGCAATATCAGTTCAGAAAAGAGATTGTAAAAAGACAACCTGTAAGAGCAGATGGAGCAGAGAAGCTCAAGCTGGAACCTTGCGATTCTGCTGCCATCATTTGGGCGATCCTTCTGTTACCATCTTCTAATATTATCTTTAGAGATTCAGTGTTGTTTTGTCCGATTTCCTGCAATGCTGTTCCTGAGATGTTAACAGAAGGAGATGAACTTGCCATGTTGGCCTGTATTCTGAAATTCGATTATATTCACAAAATTAAAATCCAATATCGTTATATGTTGGAAGAATATCATTGACAAAAAGACGATGCAGTAAAATGCTTCTCATTCTCTTTCAAAATAGCCTGGATAAAATAGTAATGCAGTGATCCGCACATATCCCTGTGCTGGGTATATTGGCTGGGTTTACAGATCATTGCACTGCTGTGACCTGCATAGCTCATCGTGCTCGACAGATACACAAAAGAAAGTGAGGACTGCAGATTCTGGAGATCATAGTCGAGAGGGTGCTGTTCGAAAAGGAAAGCAGGTCAAGCAGCATTCGAGAAGCAGAACAATGGAATTCTCAGGCTTATGTATGCAACGTCGATTCTCCTCCTCATTGGATGCCGGCTGACCTGCTGTGCTTTTCCAGCACCACACTCTGAAAACATATGTACTCCGGATTTGAACATCAATGCACTAGTGTCGTCTCCATTGTTCCCGGTTAGGACAGATATTTAGTCCGGTTAAGAGATTAATGTGCTGCTGTGTTCTGCATAACTCCCAGTGCTCGACAGATATCTAGTCCGTGTTTGTAAATCAATGCACTCTTGTCGTCTGCACAACTACTGGTGAGGTGCAGATGCACTGCTATGTTCTGCACAGTTTCCCACTCTCTGCAGATTTCCGAGTTGTTTTATGCAGAGGTTTCCTGAGCCGATATCTCCCCCAGACTTCTGCTGACTCGTCTGATTCTGCGAAATGACTTGAGAAAGTGATATAAATAACCATGTCAACTGATCTGCCAATGGCTTTTATGTTCTCCTTCTCATGACTAAGCCCTCCATCTCTCATCCAATTCATGCTGCTGTGTGACCTTACAGGCTACATTATGTTGGTGAATATCCTCTGTCCTGGCAGTAGCCAGAGCCTCTTTATTCAGAAACAGGTACTCATTTCCATCGTTTTCACTTCTGCATGTCCAAAAATAGATGGTCTCCCTTTGTGCATGGTGCAATACACTCACGCTATCACCGCTCCCACAGCCAGCCAACCACATCAACATATCCCGCAGTGAGAGCAATGCAGCCACTAGAAACTTCAGTGAACAGTCTATCAGAAAGAGGAAGAACCATTTCCAATGTTTAAACACGTAAGTGCGAACCCTTCAGCAGATCTTGTATCACAAGCCTGGTAACTTATCTCCATTAATGTAAAGTACAGTGTTTTATTCTTCCTGAAATATTCATTGGTTCCTAGTTACCCACGTTATAAACCTTCTGCCAGTTATTGTTTTTTTCAATTGATTATGCATTTAGATATTTTGCATTTTCTTGATAACGTAATTGCTGCCCAGTTTGCATTATTGACAAATTAACTTAGAATTCATTTGTTCCATGCATCGACACCGTTGAAATTAGATGCAAATCGCTGACGACACAGCACCGGTCATGGTCTCACTGCTGTCGTTAATTTTTGTTAAACTGATAAAGACTAATTAATCCCTAATTTATTTCACCTTCTGTCTCAGTAAACTGCATTCTTGTGTGTCAGCTTTGAAAAGCTGGCAGTTGACTTCCATTTACGCTGTCGCAGTAGTGAGTGACAAAAAGATCAGCTCCAATTGCTGACTAACAGCCTCGAAACGGCTCTTCGCATTCTGCTCATGTTTGAAACACTGCATGGGTTGAATAGTCTGCTTTAGTACAGATTGAGTTATGAATGGTGCTGCAAATTCTGGAACCGTCAGTGTACAGCTCACTTCTAAGTATATGAGCGAAGAAAGTCATTGAGGCTGCAGCTGCTGATTTCACACAACACCTCATGCATGCCCAGTTAACATTTGATAATTATTTTTCAAGTGGGTCCTACTTCGCAGGAGGTAGTAGCACAAAAACCAGTGGGCAGTGCCTTCGGTGTGAGGCTGAGACATTCCCTCCGCGAGGACTGTGGGGCCGGGTGCTCCAACAGATACTCTTTTGAGCAAATCTAACTCTGGCAAGTTGCTTGGGGAGAAAGTTTTCTTCTTGTTATTTTAGCCATCCCTTCCCACCGTCTTCATACACATTTTCCCCAGAACATTTGCTCGCTGACCGTCTCTGGAACATTGTGTAACTGACTTTCCCCAGAATATTCTGCACAGTCATTCGCCAGATAATTCTATACCCGGCATTAAACAGAGCCTTCAACACTTGCTTTTTCCTAAAACATTCTATACGTGACATTCTCCAAAACATCTGAAACCGACATTTCCTAAAACGACTTGCATCTTATATTCTCCAGAAAGTTCTGTACTTGAGACTCTCGAAAACATTTGCAATTGACATTCCCCGGAACGCTTTGTCCCAGATATTCCACGAAAAAATCTCTCTATGATAATCTCTCTGACATCCAAACCCGACATCCTCCGAAGCATTCTGCACCCAGCATTCAGCAGAATTTTTTTCCCGATATTACCAGAAAGTTTCATACTCTCTGGAATATTCTAACCTCACAGTCTATGGAATGCATTGACAGTCCTAGCAACATTCTACATCCTCCATTCTCTGGAACATTTTAGGAATTATAAACCCCGAGAAAAATCCACACCCAAAATTGCTCAGAACATTCAATGCCTGATATTCCTGGACATTCCCCGAACATTCTGTGCATGTCAAATCCTTAAACATTCTATTCCTGACACTTCAAGGAACATTCTATGAGCCACATTCCCAGAACAGCGTCTACCTCACATTCTCCCGTATGTTTTATATTCTCCATTCTTCAGAACATTCTTTACTCGACATTCCCTGAAATCTTCTGTACCCGATATACTACAGAACATTGTATCCCCGAAATTATCCAAAATTTTCCAGATTCGATATTCTCAGCCACATTCTTTATCCACCATTCTCCTGGACACTTTAGTACTGGGCATTCTGCGGAGCAATCAACACCTAACATTCTATGGGTCATTCTTTATGCAACCTATTATGGGACATTTTATATCCGACAGTGTTTGGAATAGTCCGTGCCCAATATTTCCCGAAATATTCTACACCTGACATTCACCAAAACGTTCTGTACACGAAATTCTCTGTAATATTCTACACCTAACATTCTCCAGAACATTCTGTATCTGACATTCCCTGAAAAATATTTACCTGACTTGCCCAGGAAAATTTTGCATCTTACATTTACCTGTACATTTCTGCACCTGACAGTCCGTGGAACGTTCTGTCCCAGTAGTGCACCTAAACATTCCTGACAAGAAGTGCCCTGCAACATTCTATAACCGACATTCTCTGCATGATTCTGTACCCGAGATTCTCCGGAACATTCTACCCCCGACATTCCCCAGGACATTTCCATCACCAGCATTTCGCTGAACATTCAGCATCTGAGATTCTCTGGAACATTCTATTTCTGAACTGTCAAGGAGCATTACGTAACCCGCATTCCCTCGAACATTCCACATTCAATTTTACCATAAAAATTGGCAACCGGTATTTTTCGAAACCTGACATTCTATGGAACATTCTGTGCACGACATTCCATAGAGAATCGTATACCCAACATTTTTCAAATCTTTCGACGTCCGAAATCTCTGGAGTATTTTGAAATAGTCTTTCCCTGCTGCATTCTATACTGGACGTCCCCAGAACGTGTTTGTGTATAAAGTGAGGACTGCAGAAGCCGGAGATCAAAGTGAACATTGAGCTGCTGAAAAATGTCTTCGGATGCTACTTGACTGTCTGAGCTTTTCCAACAGAGCACTCTCACCCAGAGATTTCTGTATCCGACATAACCTGAAACATTTTTTCACCGACATTTTCGAGAACATTTTGCACATGGCATATGCATGTACATTCTGGAGCCAACAGTCCATCGTAAATCCTTTAGCTGACACTCCCAAAAAATCCTGTACCCGACGTGCCCCGTAGCGTTCTACAAACAATATTCCCTACATCATTCTGTACACGACACTCTTTGGAACATTCCATATACTACATTCTCTGGAACATACTGTGCCCTTATTCTAGAACATTCCTTACCAGAATTGCCTTGGACATTGTAGACACGACATTCTCTGGAGCATTCTGTACCGATGTTTTCTGAAACATCCTACAAATGATATTCCCCAGAAATTTCCATACCCAACGTTGCCCGGATTATTCTACATCTAATAGTCCTCAGAACAGACATTCCCTGGAACATTCCGGCCATGACAATGCCTTAAACATTTTATACGTGACACTCCATGAAACATTCCATAAATGCCATTTCCCAGAACTTTCTCGACCTGACATTCTCCACAATCTTTTATACACTCCACTACCCAGAGCATTCAATACTCAACATTCTCTGAAATATTGTGTACCCAATATTCTATAGAACATTGTATGCACGATATTCTGCTGAACATTCTATACTCAACAGCAGTCTCTAACCGACGTTCCAGGGACACTTCATACCAGGCGTCCATGGAGCAACCTATGCCTTGCAGTCTACAGATCATTCCATGAAATACAATATATCAGACATTCCCTGAATAATTCCATAACTGGCATTCTCTGGAATGCTGTGTATATGGATTTCACCAGAACATTCGATATCCAACATTGACTTGATCATTTCATACCCCGACATTCGCAAGAACAATCCATACCTGAGAGTCCTGAAGCATTCTGCACATATATAACTCTGAACATTGCATTCCCAACATTTCTCTGGACACTCTATTATCAAAATTGTCTGAAACGTTTGGAAACAACATTCCCCAAAACATCTACACCCGAGATTCAGAAGATTGTATCCTGACATGCCTGGAACATTCTATAAAGGATATTTCACGGAACATATGAAGCCTGACTTTCCCTGGAACACTCTCTACCCGACATTGGCTAGAAGGGTCTGCATCCCACATTCCCCAGAACATCCTGTATATCTCCTGCTGTCGAAACATAGATGAGATTCCCTGGAACATTTCCTACACTACATTGCTCAGTTCATTCTGTACATGGCATTACCAGTAAAATTCCAAGCCTGAAGTTGTGCAGAACATTTAATACCTGACATTCGCCAACGACATTCCATACCTGACATTGGTTAGCACATTTCACACTCGACATCCTACAGAACATTCTATACCCTCCACTCTCCGGATCTTTCTGCACCTGACATTGCCCCAAATAGTCCACACCAGCATTCTGTGGAATATTCTATACACGACATTCTCCAGAACATTCTCTCCCCTACACTCTGTGCCACATTCTGCACCCGGTATTGCCCGGAACAGTCTGTACAGAATATTCTCAGGAACACTCTGCACCAGACTTCCTACAGAAAATATTTACCCCACTTTCTCCCGAGTTTTCCACATTCAATTTTTCCCAGAACATTCTATACGTGACCTTCTCTGTAAACCTCCTTAACTGACATTCTCTGCAACATTCTGCAAATAACATTCTCAGGATTATTCTATACTAGACATGTTCCGGTCTGTTCTATACCTTCTGGACGCGAATTTCTCATCAACATTTTGTAGCCGATATTCCCCGGCACATATTGTACCTGATATTCGAGGAAGCAGTCTATACCTGACATTCCATGGACCATCTGTACCTGATATTGCATGGAACATTGTATACCTGACATTCCTCGGAGCATTCAGTAAGTAACACTCCTCTGAACATTCTGCAATCGACATTCTCTGGAACATTCTATGCAAAACATTTCCTCAAACTTTCCATACCCGATATCCCTAGAATATTCTG
This sequence comes from Hemiscyllium ocellatum, assembly GCF_020745735.1. NCBI lineage: Eukaryota > Metazoa > Chordata > Chondrichthyes > Orectolobiformes > Hemiscylliidae > Hemiscyllium > Hemiscyllium ocellatum. Next base: position 71,540,170 of record NC_083420.1, read on the forward strand.
CAACAATCTTTCTACGGTACATTCTATACCAGACGTTTTTCAGAAATATCTATGTGGAGTACGTGACTACCACAGAAGCTGGAGATCAGATTTTAGTGTGTGGCTGGAATAGCACTGTAGGTCTTGTATTTGGATGCTGCCTGACCTGCTGTGCTTTTCCAGCAACACACTCTCTCACCAGAATTTTCCAACTGTACTTTCCATGAAACATTCTTTACCCGATATTGTCCAGAACATTTTGCACCCGACATTCGCCTGTATATTCAGCACCCAACAGTCTATCCAATATTCTATGCCTGACACTCGCTGGAACATTCTGTACACGACGTACCCCAAAACGTTCAGAAACAAGATTTCCTGGATCATTCCGTAACTGAACGTCCTCAGAATATCCAGTACCCAAGATTGGCTGGAACATTCAATACTTGACATTCTCTGAAAACATTCTCTATCGAATTTCTCCACAACAATGCACGGCCAACATTTCCTGAAGCATTCTAAAACATTGTGTATGGGACATTTGCCAGAACCCCCAATACCTGGCATTGTATTACACATTTGCAACCCACAACACCCAAAATATCTCCAACCAAGATTTCCCATAACATTGTATACCTGATATTCCATGGAACATGTTATTCATGGCATCGCAAGGAGCAAACAATACCAGACAGTCCCCGTAATACTCTGCACTGGAAATTTGCCTGAAAATTCACCATATCCAAACAGACCCAACCACCAGGGATATATTTTCCGACAAACCCTTATCCACTTTCCGTAAAAACGTTCAGCTCTGTGACTATCTGGTCAGTTCGACGGCCCCTAACAACTCATCCTCCACTCCTGGCATCTTCTCCTGCCACCGCAGGAATTGCAAAACCTGCGCCCACGCCTTCCTCTTCACCTTCGTCCAAGGCCTCACCAGAGCTTTCCACATCCATCAACGTTCCGCGTGTACTTCCACATGTCATTTATTGATTGGTTGCCCCCGATGCGGTCTATTCTACATTGCGGAGACCAGACGACTTCTTGCAGAATGCTTCAGAGAACATGTCTGGGACAGCCGCACCAAACAACCCAATCAACTTGTGGCTGAACATTTCAACTCCCCCTCCCACTCTGCCGGGGATGCAAGTCCTGAACCTCATCCATACGTTCCACCTGACACCTGGATGAAGAACGCCTCATCTTCTGGTTCAGGACCATTAGACCCTATTGCATCAATGAGGACTTCACCATTTGCCACATTGCCATTTCCCCCACGTTAGCCCAGTTCCAAACTTCCAGCTCAACACTGTCCTCATGACTTGTCCCACCTGTCAGGCTTCCTTCTCACCTATCTGCTCCACCCTCTTCTCTGATCTATCACCTTCACCGCCACCTCCGCCCACCTATTGCACATTGAGATAACTTCTCCCCAGCCAAACTCCCTCTCATTTATCTTTCTCCCTGCGAGGCTCTCAGCGTCATTCCTGATGAAGGGCTTTTGCCCAAAACGTCGATTTTCTGGATCATCGGATGTTGCCTGACCTGGAGGAGAAAGTGAGGTCTTCAGATGCTGGAGATCAGAGCTGAAAATGTGTTGCTGGAAAAGCGCAGTAGGTCAGGCAGCATCCAAGGAACAGGAAATTCGATGTTTCGGGCATAAGCCCTTCATCAGCACCTGCTCTGCTTTTCCAGCAACATTGTCATCTTTACTCAAATTTCCACCATCTGCCGTACCCATTTCTGCCTTGAACATTGTACACCCAAATTCCCCTGTATATTCGTTACCCGCACTCCTTGGGTCATTTTGCGAACGACATTAACCTGAATATTCTCGAAACATTCTGCAGCTGACATTGCCCGGAGCATTTGGTCTCCCACATTCCCCAGTCATTAATTCAGCCGAAATTTTCCATAACATGCCATTCCGAAATTCCCCAGAACGATATTCCGAAGAAAGTCCAAAATTGCCTGGAACATTCTTTGTCCAATAGTCCTCAGAACATTCTGTAACCAACATTCCCCGGAACATACTGCACATGAAAATACTTAAACGGTCAATTCCTGACATTCCATGGAACATTCCATACTCGACATTCCACAGAATATTCGCTGTCAAACATTCTCCAGTATCTTCTAAACCCTCCATTCTTCAGAACATTCTTTAGTCGACGTTCTCTGAAATATTCTGTACCCGATAGTCTGTAACTGATATTGCCTCGAACAATGCTCAGAACATTCTATACCCAACATTCCCCGAAAATTGGCATTCTCTGGAACCTTCTGTAACTGAATTTTCCCGAAACATTCAATTTTCAGCATTGACTGGAAGATTCTATGCACGAGATTTTCCAAAAAAAATCCAAATTTTCAATTGTCAAAAGTTTTCAACAACAATCCAGACTCAACATTCCCTGAAGCATTCTGTATCCAATAGTTCCCGCTATACTTTATAGCCAACATTTCCCTGAGCGATCTATCCCCGAAATTGACTGAAGCGTTTGCAACCGAGATTCCCCAGAATATTGTATACCTGACATTCACTTGAATACTCTGTACATGACATTCCACAGAACATTCCCGACCGAACGTTCCACTAAACATTTTTGCCCAGTGTTCGCTGGAAAATTCTGCAAGCCAAGTTCCACAGAGCATTCTATACCTGTCATGTCTCGAATCATTCTTTAGAAAATTCTATGCACGACATTCCACGGAACATTTGATGCTTGACATTATCAAAACATTCCCTACCTGACATTCTCCCGAACTTTGTGCAAACGATATTCGCCAAAAAATCCGTTTTGTCATTCCCTGGAATATTCCATCCTGACCATTCTCCAGAACATTTCATTCCCTTAAATTCTCAGGAATACTAAGAAGGAAAACTGAACACAGCAACTGATTTTGTACAGAATATTATATCCCCGATATTTACCACAAATATTTGTGCGTGGTATTCCATGGGAAATTCTCAACCCGGTATTGAACAGAACGTTCCATACCGGACATTCCCTGCAAGTGATTGACCCTACAATTCCTGGACCATTCTAACATCGACATTCCCTGGAATACTCTGCACAGACAGCCCCCAGAACATTCTGTACCTGATATTCCCCAGAATAATCTCTAACATTTCCTGGATAATTCTGTAACTGGAATGCCACTCCCCGAAAACATTCTGCACCCGACAGTCTCTGGAACACTCAATGCCCGACACGCCCCTGCACATTCTATCCCCGGCGTTTTGCAGAACATTCTGTGCCTGACATTTTCTGCAATAGTCCATATACGACTTTTTGTGGAATATTCTGAAATTTACATTTCTGGAACCTTCCACACCCAATAAATTCCCAGGAACATTCTATGCACGAATTTCTGCAGCATATTCTATGCTCGACATTCAGTGGAACATTCTATACCAGACATTCTCCAGTTCATTTTATACTCAAAATTTCCCAGAAACATCTGTAACTGACATTCATTGGAACATTCTGTCACTGACAATCTCCAGATCAATCTATAACCGACATTGTCCAGTACGTTCTACACTGTACATTCTCCAGAACATTCTATATTCGACGTTCCCTGAAATATTCTGTGCACGACCTTTTCCAGAATTGCTCAGCAACATATTGTACCTGACATGCCACGGAGCAATCCATACCTGACATTCATTGGGCCATTCTGAAGCTGACATTCCATGGAACACATTGTACCCGGCAATCATTGGAACACTCTCTACCCGACATTTCCCAAAACATTGCATAACAGACAGTCCTCTGAGCATTCATTACCCAACATTTTCCAAAGCGTTCTGGACCCGATATCTGTGGATTATACTTCAACAGTCTCTCCGCAGTACATTCTTTACCGTTTGTTCCAAAGAAAATTGTACGGGGAGGAAGTGAGGATTGCTGCAGCTTGATATCAGATTCCAAACAAGTGATGGAAATGCACAGTTGGTCACACCCTCGGATTTTGCCAGTCCTGCTATGATTTTCCAACAACGAACTACGATCCAGCAATTTCTATAATTGACATTCCCTGAAACATTCTTTACCTGACATTCTCCAGAATATTTTGGGCCCAATATTCCCCAAGACATTGTTCACCCGACAGTCCATCGATCATTGTACACTTGACATAGCGGAGAATATTTTGTCCTGAATATACTCTGAAATTTCTATACCAGAAATTGACCGTGACATGCTATATGCGGCATTCACCAGGGCATTCTGCGCCTAACAGAATCTGAAAAATTACTTTTCCTATTTTACTTGGAATGTTCCATAGCCGACAATCTCTGGAACATTCTATACCCAATATTTGCGAGAAAATTCAGTAACTGACATTCCCCCAAACATTCTGTACTCAATATTGCCCCGGAACGTTCTTTGGCTGACATTCCTAGAACAATCATATAGCTGGCAGCCCCTGGAACATTCCAGAACATTCTGGAACTGGACTCCTCCAGAACATTCAATACAAATAGTGACTGGAACATTCTGTATCCGACATTCGTTGAAAATTTCTATGCCGAACTTCTCCATAACAATCTATACCCAACATTCCCTGAAGCATTCTGCACCCGATATTCAACGGACCATTTTATATCTGACATTTCCCAGAACCCTCCATACCCGACAGTGTCTAAAACGTTTGTGGCCGACATGGCCCAGATCATCTACTCCCGATAGTACCAGAAATTGTATACCTAACATTTTTTCGAACTCTCCGCACACGATATTGCTTGGAGCATTCCAGACCTGACATTCCCCAGAACATTCGTTATCCGACATTGGACTTCAAATTCTGCGCAAGACTTACCCACAATATTCGATACCCATCCATCCCTACAGCAGTCTGCAAGCGATATTCCCGCGAAAATTCCATGCCAGTCATTCCGTGAAACATTTTAGCTGCTGACATTCCCCGGAACATTTATTTCCCCACATTCCCCATGTCATTAGCTATCCGAAAAGACGTTGAATATTCTGTTCCCCAGAACTTTCTGTGCCTGACATTCCCCTTATGAATTTATACCTGCCATTACACAGAACATTCTCTCACTGACATTCTACGGATAATTCCGAACACGAAATTCTGAGGCTCATTGTGTGACCCGAAAATTCCCTGAAAAATTCTGCACCCAAATTTCTGCGCAACTGTCTGTCACTGACATTCCCCAGGGCATTCTATACCTGCCATTCATTCAAGCACTCCATGCCTGACATTCCCCAAAATATTCTAAACATGACACTCTATGAACCATTCCATACCCACCATTTCCTGATACGTTCTCTACCCACATTCTCTGGATTATTCTCCATCCAACATTCTACAGAACATTCTAAACCAGACATTGGCTGAAATCTTCTGCAACCGTCATTCCCAAGAAAAGCTAATAAGAGACACTTCTTCAAACATTCCATGCCTGATCTGCCCAGGAACATTCTGCACTCGAAATTCACTGGAATATTCTGCACATGTCATTGCCCGGAACATTCTGGATCCAATTTTCGGTGAAACATTCTGTATGCAAAATTCCTACAAAATTCTACACATGAAAATCACCGGATCAATCTGCACCTGATAATGAACGGAATGTTCTGGACCTGATATTCAATGGACATCGCATAGCAGACGTTTCCTGGGACTGATTGTTCTGTACAATCCTTGAAATGTTCAGGAACATTTTTTACTGAATGTCCCCTGGAATATTCTACACACAACAATGCCCGGACCATGCTGTACCTGATATTCCCTCTTACATTTTCTGCCCAAACCATTCCACGGACCATTATATAGCTGACACCCTACTCAGAACATTCTGTACCTGACAAACTCTGAAACAATCTGTGTCTGACATGATTCCTGATGAAGGGCTTTTGCCCAAAACGTCAATTTCGCTGCTCCTTGGATGCTGCCTGAACTGGTATACGCTTCCAGCACCACTAATCCAGAATCTGGTTTCCAGATCTGCAGTCATTGTTTATATCTCTGCACGTTCAATCCCCAGCATTGCTTGGAACATTTTGTGCCTGACATTCTCTGGAATATTCCATATACAACTTTCTGTGGAACATACTGCAACTTGCATTCCCTGGATCATTCCCAACAAATTCCCAGAGCATTCACTCACTGACATTCCCAGGAACATTCTGTATTCGAAATTCACTGGATTAGTCTATACCTGGTCTTCTATGGAACATTCCATACCTGACATTCCATGGAATGTTCGATATCTGACATTCTCGAGCACATTAGTAACTGATATTCCCCAGAACATTCAGTATCCATCATTGCCTGGAATACTCCATACCCGGAATTTCATGGAACCCTTTAGACCTGAAATTCTCTGGAAGATCTGCACCGGATATTTGCCGGAAACTTCTGTACCCCAGCTTCCCCAGGACATTCCATACCCGACATTCTCTGGAACATTCCCTACCGGACATTACCCAGAACAATCCATATTTGTTATTTCTCGCAATATTCCATACACGTCGATCTCGGAAACATTCTATAGCTGATATTTATTGGAACATTCGGTACCCGACATTCCCAAAATTTTTCTAGAGCTGATATTCGCCGGAACATTCTGGACCCAACATTGAGCACACATTCTGTACCAAACATTACCTGGAATATTCTGGACCTGACTTTCCTTGGAACATTCTACACCCACCATTCATCAGAACATTCTCTATATGACATTACTTGGAACATTCTGCACGAACACTCCATAGAACAATTTATACTCGATATTCCCGAAAACATTCTGTACAAATCATGCCCTGGAAAATTATGTACTTGGAACTCTCTGAAGCTTTCTATATCCAAAGTTTCTAAGAGCTTTCTATACTGGAGATTCTGCGGAATAATCAATACCTCACATGCCCTGGACTATTCTTTAACCAGCATTGCCAGAAAAGTTATACACCTTACATTATGTGCAATACTGTATACCTGAACAACCCCAGATTAATCAAAAGCCAAGATTTCCAGAAGCATTTTGTGCCCATTCTTCTTCAGAAAATTCAGAACCTGACATTTCCTGGAACATAATGTACAATGCATTGACTAAAATATTCTGCAACTGACATTCACCAGAACATGGTAGACCCGAATTCCGCCCAACTTTCTATACCCGACATTCCGTGGAACTCCGTACACACGATATTCGAAGGAAAATCTTAGTCCTAACATACTTTGGAACATTCTGTTCCCGAAATTCCCGGGCATATTCTGCAACAGGTATTCCTGACAATATTCTATACCTGACATTCATCGCAGCATTCTATACGTGACATTTGCTGAAACATTCTGCAGACGACCTTCTCCAGAACATTTTTACCCGACATTTCCCATATCATTCTAAAGCTGATATTCTCTGGAACACACTGCACCCGACATTGACTGGAACCCTCTGTGCCTGATATTACCCGGGATTCTGTACTCGACACTCCTTGGAGCATTTTTCTCGACTTTTACCTAAACATTCTATATCCAAATTTCATTGGAACATTCTCGATCGGCATTCCATGGAACATTCTATCTCCGATATTACGCAGAACATTCTGTTCATGATGTTGCCTGGAACATCCTGTACCTGACAAACCCGGAATCTTCTGTATCGGACGTTTCCCGAAATATTCCATACCCGAGATTCTGCGTGACATTTTGTACCTGACATTCATGGAATCGTTGATAAGCCGACATTCTGGGGAAAGTTATTTAGCCAAAAATTCCTAGTAACTTTCTGTTGCAGGCATTATCTGGTTTTTTTTTATCTAACCGTATGCAGAAAACGATATACACAGTATTCCCCAGAATCCTCTCTACCAGATATTCCATGAAAACCTCCTTGCCCAACATTCCTTGGAACATTCTTTTCCAGACATTGCCCAGAACTATCTACACGCAACATTCTCCATAACAGTCAAAAACAGTTTGTGAATGGCAGAATGTCAATGAATTATACCAAAGATAATATTTAGAGGCCAAAGGTCCCTTTCCATGGAAAAGGGGGCACTGTTCAGAAGACCCCTCTGCAAGTTAGTGCGGCAAATGTCGTTTTGCCCTCCACTTACATTTATTCACAACAGAACATCGACCACTGGTGAGTCTAAATGGTAGAAAATTCGAACCTTTGTTAGTCTTAAAAAAACTGGGATAGAATCCTTCAGCAAGGAGAAGTTTTCACCTTCCATATTCGGAACTGTAAACAGTGACCTGTGCCTGCTCTCGAGTGATAGAATGTATGGGAACGTTCGAGAAATCATCCAGTCTTATGAATTTGAGTCTGTGTGTTTTGGAGGGAAGGTTTATTTTTGTTTATGAGACTCTGATGTTAGTAATTCAGAACTATGTAGTTATTATTTCGGTTCCAGTTACATCAATAAGTCTCTGAATACAGTGGCACATTTCAAAATCCTAATCGGTCATCAATCTAACTGGTCACCTTGCCTACAGGCTGATGTATAATTTGTTTGTTTTCTTTCCTCATAGTTAACATAGTTACGATCTATGTCCTGATTGAGAAAGATTGTGGATTGGCTCCATGTGTCAGACGTTACCTGGGTGCCATGGCAGTGGGGGATTTACTTGTCATTATACTCGACCTGATATTGTGACACATTCCCATTGTTTATTGGGAACTGTTTTATTTCCTGGAATCTATCCCCTTATGTAATATCCATGCTGTCTTGCTTTATGCAGCCAGTGACTGTTCTGTCTGGTTCACCGTCGCTTTCACCTTAGATCGATTTGTGGCCATCTGTTGTCAGAAGCTGAAAAGAAAGTATTGCAGTGAGAAAACGGCAGCTGTGGTTCGGGGAACAGTGACTGTGCTGAGCTGTTTGAAGTACATTTTCTGGTATTTTATGCTCACTGATTGGTATTGGGGAATGAACACTCCCTGGTTTTGTGAGGAAAATGACAGTGTTGTGCTCTCTCATGTCTGGGTCACAATCGAGTTCCTCCACCACATTCTCACTCCAGCGCTTCCATTTCGCCTTATTCTACTGTTCAATGTTTTCACCGTGAAACACATTTTAGTGACCAGCAGAGTCCGCAGGAGACTCCCGCTGCAGACTAATTGGGACACTCAGTCTGATACAGAAATGAGAGATCGAAAAAAAATCCATAATTCTACTGTTTGTGTTCTCAGCTAATTTCATCCTGTTATGGTCAACGTTAATGGTGTATTTTATATGGTATTGGATGTATTTTATTGTGGATACCCCTATGACCCTACATCCCTTTGTGCAGCAACTGGGCTTCATGCTGCAGCTTCTCAGTTGCTGCACAAACACAGGGGTTTATGCCATTACCCAGACAACGTTCAGGCAGCAGCCGAAGATTGTGCTGAAATATCCACTTCCCAAAATTCATCTATCAATCAAATTCATTCATTAATCAATCCATCCGGGATTTTCTCATTTCAGTTCAATGTTTCAGTTAATGAAGCAGTCTGTAGTTATCTAAACAGACTGGGAGATGTGCTGTTTTGTCAAACATCATCCCAAAGGGGTTAGAGGAACTCATTTCAATATATCCCTGAATTGTATCTACCACTTCACTTTGTAAAAAAATCATGAAAAAAACAGAAAAGTGAACTGCATTATTTATCTTTGTGTTTAAGAAGCTGATCTGGAGAGAGACAGACTGAGACCCAGGTCTTCGTCTTCAGAGTGGGGGGGGGGGGGTGGAGTTGGGAGCAGCGCCGAGCATCGGAGTTGGTTGCAAGTCAATCTGTCCTTGCTTTCAAATCTGGGTCACACGCTTCGACATGGCTGCAGCAGAATTTGTATCGCACCCTTGTCCCTTCGCCCTCTATATCTCACTCCCACTCTCACAATGTCCCGCTCTCTCTCTCTCTCCCTCCCTTTTATACAGTCCTTTTCACTGTCCTTCCCTTCCTAATTCTATTTCACTGTCTTCCTGTCTCCACTGTCTAAACACCCATCTCCTCCTTTTCTCTAATCCTCACTGCACCGAATCCTCTCTCTCACCTCCAGTGATAAAGGAACAAAGTCGGCTATGGAGATTCAGGCTGTTGGTTGGGGAACAGAGCTGAAGTGTGGAGCTTCACGCAGTTGCTCGGGTAACACTGTGGGTCTCGGGCCAAGTACCATTTGCTCGGGCATGCAGTCAGTGTGAGAATACTGGCCATTGCTCGAGTTCAATTTTAGGGGTTGTAACGTATGTTGTGGATGAAGAAAAAGATTGATGGTGAGAAAACAGGTGATTTACACATGCAAATGTTGCTGTGGCACACAGTACCTCTTACTCAGGGTGTACAGTGGGGTTAGGGTCAAGGGCCATTTCTAGTGGATTCACTGAGGACGGACTTGCAGGCCAGCTCATGGATAAAGAATGCGTGGTTTAGGGAACTTGTCAATGAGACTCTGTGTGGAGAGTGAATGTATTGGCGTGGGGTTGTGCGAGTGAGATAGCATTATGGTCGTGGTTCTGTGGGTGGAATAGCATAATGGGGGAGTGTGTGCACGTGAGAGTGAGTGTGATGGTTGGTAAGTGTCCTTAACAATGAGCATGACGGAGAGGAAGATTGTGGGGGTTTTCCCATTACTGTGTGGAATTGTTCAGGTGTTTGAGCATGACGGTGGGGGAGTGTGGGATGGAGTGAGAATGACTGTGTGGGAGTGTGCTTGGGAGTGAGCATGATGCTAGAGGTGAATGCGAGAGAATGAGGATAACGGTGAGTGTGAGTGCAATGAGTGAGCATATCGTTGTGTTGGTGCAGGTGTGAGTGGAAGGAAATTGGGAGCATGTGCGGGGAGAGCGTGTGATGATGGGGGAGTGAACTTAATAGTAGGCGAAGATGCGGTGGAGTGTGCATATGTGGGCATGACAGTGGGGCAGTGTGCAGGCTAGGAAGAGTGACAGCGTGGGATTTACAGTGGCATTGAGTGGCACGATGGGGATTCAATGGAGCAGTGAGCACAATAATTTGGGAATGTGTGTGGTGGAGAGTGTAACGATGGGGGCTTGATCGGTAGACCATGCGTGATGGTGGTGGAGAGTGCAGTGAAGTGAAGAGAAGGTGGGAGAGAGTAAGAGTGAGTGAACATTACGGTTATGGAGTGTGTGGGGCCATGCGCACTAACCATGCAGTAGTGCGCACTAGAATAATGGTATCTATGTGGGACTCTGTTGGAGATTGAGGGCGACGGTCGGATATTGTGCGGGGGGGGGGGTGGCTGCGTACATTGGTGGAACATTTTGCAGAGTAATGATTGTGACGGTTTGGGAACGTGTGTTGGCAGTTGGTTGACGGTGAGGGAGTGTGCAGCACAATGATCCTGTAGGTGCGGATTGCATAGATAGTAAGTGCGCCACTGGGCGTGTGTGTGGAGAATTGATTATGATGCTGAACGAGTACTATTGCATCATGTGTACATGATGGTGAGGGAAAGTGGGGTGAGGTGAGCATGCTGGTGGAAGATTTTGCTAGTGAGTGAGCATGGCTGTGGTGGACAGTGCAGGGGAGTCAGCATGATGATGCAGAACAGTATGGGTTATTGTCTGCGATGGTCGAAAGATTTGCTAGGGAGTCAGGGTGACAGTGGGAAAATGAATGGAAGAGTAAGCATAACGGTGGGTGATGTGAGGGACAGTGAGCAGGATGGCGAGAGCGAACGTGTGGTGTCAATGAACGTGATGATGGTAGAGTGTGTGGTGATGTGAACGTGACTCGGAGTACATGGAGTGGGTGTGTGTGGAGGGGGAAGCAAGCACATTGATGGATGTGTGTGCTGGTACTGCAGTTTGATGGGATGGGAGAGCACGAGAGAGTGAGTGTGACTGCTTGACGAGTGTGTGGGACAGTGAGCTGACTTTGGGGAGTGTGTGGGGAGTGATTCTGGCAATGGGAAAATAAGTGAGGGAGTGAGGGTGACAGTAACGGAGTATGAGGAGGAGTGAGCATTGGGAGGGTGTGAGGTAGTCAACATGACAGTGGTAGAGTGTGCATGGAAATGAGTATAATGATGGGTGATTGTGTTTGGGAAATGAGTCTAACAGTGGCAGAAAGTGAGGGGCACTCAGCATGACATTGTGGGAGTATGTGACGAACTGAGCATCATGGTGGGGGAATGTGCTGGGGGAGGCAGCTTGTGGGTAGGAATTGTTTGGAGGAGTGAGTTTCACTGTGGGGAATGGCAATGTGGAGTCTCCATGAGTGTGGGAGAGTGTGCAGAAATTTTAGTGGGACGTTTGGTGGGACGAGCAGCAAGCGTGTGAATGAGCGCATGGGTATGGGACTGAGTATGAAAGTGGGAGAGTGTGCTTGACAGTGACTATGGCAAATTGAGTGGGCTTGTGAGCGGGATGGTCGGAGTTGTGTGGGTCATTCAGCGTGATGGTGAGGGAGTGAGGAGAAAAATGCTCATGACGGTGGCAATGAGCGGGGGGAGTATGTATAACATTTGGGGAGTATACACGGGAATGAATATTAAAGTGGGGGATGAACATAACTGTGGGAAGTGTGCGATAATGTGAGTGTAATGTAGGGGGAGTGTGCAGATAGTCAGGGTGACTTTGCAGGAACGTGCATGGTTTTGTGGGAGTCAGCAAGGAAGTGTGCCTGGTAGTGACTGTGATGGTGGGTTAATGTGTCCATGGGATATGTACCCAGGAGTGAGCGTGACGGTGGGTTGCAAGCATGAAAGTGGCATAGGATTAGACGGGTTTACTGTCAATTTAGAGGTGTTTAGGAAATGAGTGTGATGGTGGGAGAGTGTGTGGGCGAGTTGGTGTGGTCATAGGGGAATGTGCAGATGAGAGACAGTGATATTGAGCGAGTTGTTTGAGGAGTAAGCGTGACGTGCTGGAGTCCACGTGATGTTAGCCATGACAGTGGGATGTCAGCACTATGGTGAGCTTGATCTTGAGAGAGTTAGAATGACGATGGATTAGCGTGTGAGGGAGTAAGATTCACAGTGAGGTAGTGTTGTGAATTGAATGTGAAGGCAGGGGAGTGTGTGGGTGATTGAGTGTAATGGTCGGGAAAAGTGCGGGGGAGTGTGCATGGTAGTGGTGGATATGTAGGGCAGGGCATGACGGTGGGGCAGTTTGACCCGGGGTGTGAGCATAATTATAGATTGTGTGGGGTGCAAGTTTCACAGGGTGGATATTTGAGGTGATATTTACTGAAGGAGGAGTGTGTGAGGGAGTGAGCAAAGCAGTGGTGGATTGTGTGAAGTTCTAGTGACGGGGGAGAGTGAGTGGGAGTGAGAGTGTGATAGTAGGTGAGTGTGTGGGGCATTGACCATGAGGAAGGGCATTGTGTCTTGGAGTTAGTTTGAGGAGGGGAGTAGGGGAGTGAGTACAAACAACACTGCAGTGCAGTACAGGCCCTTTGGCCACCCAAGTTGGTCCGACCCGTGAAACCATTCTGAAGCCCCATTAAACTACAAAACTCTATTAGCATCCACATGTTTATCTAATAACTAGTTCAGTGCTCGTAAAATTGACGAGTACACCTCAGTTGCATGCAGGACGTTCCACAGCCTTACTGCTCTCTGAGTAAATAATCTACCACTATGTCCGTCCTATATCCATCACCTCAATTTAAAGCTATGAGCCCTTCTGCTTGCTCTCACTCTCCACCATTTCTTATCTTTATTAAGCCTGCTCTTAACCTATTTTATGAAACGAAAATAGCATCAGTTTCCATTGCCTTTTACTCATCAGAAGTTCCCTCGATTCCAGGGAATTCCCTGGGAAATCTCCTCGGCACTCTTCCTAAAACTTCCCCATTCTTCCGAAATGTGGCGACCAGAGCTATAAGCAATACTCCACCTGTGGTCGCATCAGAGTTTTGAATAGCTACAACATGATCTCATGTAAAGTAATCCCTCTACTAATTACAGTAAACACACCAACCGCCATCTTAACATAACAATCAACCATGGTGGCAATCAGGGATCTATGCACATGGACGAGATCTCTTTCCTCTTCCACACTACTCAGAATGAAACATAGCCCAATACTCATTATTACTCGTAGTCCTTCCAAAGTGATCCAACTCACACGTTTCCACATGAAACTCTATTTGCCATCTCTCAGCCCACCCGTTCAGTTTATCTCTGCCTTCTGTAACCTGCAAAATTCTTCACCACTGTCCACAACTCCACCACCTTTAATGTCACCAGCAACATTTTTAATCCATCCTTCTACGACCTCATCCAGCTCATTTACAAAAAATGGCAAACAGCAGTGACGTCAAAACAGATCCTTGCAGTATACGAATGAGGGCTGTACACCAGGACGAACATTTCCCGCCAACTGCCATCCTCTGTTTTCTTCCAGCGAACCAATTTATGATGCAAGCCACGAAATCACCCTTGATTCCATGTCTCTGTATTTTCTCCAAGTCTACCATAGCGAACGCTATCTAACGTCGAAAAGTGATGTTGGAAAAACACAGCTGATCAGGCAACATTCGTGGAATAGAAAAAACGACGATTTTCCAGCTTCTCAAAGGTGTGGTTTTCCAGCACCACACACTTCGACTCATATCTCCAGCATCTGCAGTCCTCACTTTCTCCAACCTGATCAGATGTTGAATGAAATCTGTATACACCTAACCAATGGATTAGCCTCATTCCCCTATCTGGTCATCTTCTCAAAGAACTTAATAAAGTTTGTCAGACACGACCTGCAATTTAAAAAAAAACCCGTGTTGAATATCTCTGATCAAAAGACGATGGAAAATCCCACATCTAATTACGCTTTCCAACACTTTACCCACAACATATGATTACCAGGGTTGTTTTTACTCCCTTATTGTACAAGGGGACAGCATTTGTTATCCTCCATTCTTCTGACACGATTCCAGTAGACAATGACGACATAAAGACCAATGCCAAAGGACCCGCAATCTCCTCCCCACCTTTGCAGAGAATACTAGTATAAATCCCATTTGGCCCAAGTGACATCTATTTTCACAATTTCCAGAATTGCTTACATATCCTCCTTATGAACTTCATTCCTGGGTAGCATTTCTGTCAGTATCCTCCTTCTTCCTGTGTGAATACTGATGAAAAATGTTAACTTCGTGCCTCTCCTTTCTCCTCAGCCTCTATGCACACCTTCCCACTACTGTCATTGACTGGTCCTAATCTAGCCCTGGTCTTTCATTTTATTTTCTTGAATTGCATATAGAACGTTTTAGGGTTTTCGTTGATCCTAAATGACAAGAACTTTTCCTGTCCCCTCCTGGCTCTTCTTAAATCTCCTTTTAGGCCCTTCAAAGAGAATAATTTCCGGGAGCTTCCAACTTGCTTTGCACTTCAGGTTTCTGAATGCATTCCCCATTCAGAAACGAGCCTTAGTTTCTACTCTTCCGAGCAACATGTATTGCCTCAGTGTCTCCCACACCGTATTCCACCTGACACTTATTTTATTTATCACCCAGCTTGTTCAATTCACCATGAAGCCTTCCAGCTTCCACACGACCTGTTCCCACATAGATCATGATGCCATCTGCAAATCTAACTGCAATGCTCTCAATTTCTTTGTAATTAATGCGCAATATGAATAGTGGTGGATTTAACAATAATTGCTGAAGAACTTCCCAATCATCCATCGCCAAATTGAAAAGAACAGTTATTGCAACATTCTGCTTTCTCTAGTCAATTACTTTTCGCTCCATGCTAGTAAACCGTCCCCGAAAATCATGAACTCTTATTTTATTTCGCAGTTCCCCATCCAGCACATCGTCAAACGCCTTCTGGAAATCCAAACTGATCACATTCACTTGTTATCTTTTGTTTCGATCTTTCTCATTACCTCATCAAATAATTCTAACACATATGTCAGGCATGAACTCACAGTGACGAAGCCGTACTCACTCTCGAAATTAAAACATGATGACAACCTTACAATGAGCTGCTGCACTGAATATAAGACAAAGTTGATTTAATTCACTTTTTTTCTGAATACTAAATCATTGTTCTGACTCTGGAAGGTAAGGAACAGCAAAGAACAAACATTGTGGAAATGTTTGAGTGCTGTGCTGTCTCAACAGGGTTATGAGTTCGTAAATCCCTTCCCTCACACAGACCAGTTGAACAGTCTATCCCCCGATGGGATTTCGCTAGTCTTTCAGAAGGGTCAATGAGTGAGTTAACTGTGTTTCTTTCTCACATGTAAGAAGTAAATGCTTACTCCACAGAACTTCGGTACCACTTCTAACAGACGAGATAACTAAAAGTCTAGATTAGAGTTGTGCTGGAAAGGCACAGCAGGTCAGGCAACATCCGGTGAGCAGGAAAACAGACGTTTCGGGCAAAAGCCCTTCATCATTGTTTTTACGAAGATAACTGAAAGGCCTCTCTTCAATATAAACGGATTTATTATAAAACATTTCCCAGGAACTTTACAGTGATTCCCACAGAAGAAATTGTGAAAAGGTCTCTCCGCAAAGTGAACACGACAATAGGAGTTCAGTTTTACAGAAATCTTGAAACACTTTCCGCAGTTCAAACATCTGAAAGTCTGTCCTCAGTGAGAAGACATAGAGAAAGGTCAGACGCCAGGAGCTCCTGTCGCATTTCTGTCAATCTGAGCCTTTAAAAGGTCTCTCCG
The DNA here is from genome assembly GCF_020745735.1 of Hemiscyllium ocellatum. Classification (NCBI taxonomy): domain Eukaryota; kingdom Metazoa; phylum Chordata; class Chondrichthyes; order Orectolobiformes; family Hemiscylliidae; genus Hemiscyllium; species Hemiscyllium ocellatum. The sequence continues at coordinate 71,556,772 of NC_083420.1, forward strand.
CATTATGAATTTGGTGGTGTATCAGCAGGTTTGACGACCGACTGAATCCGCTCCCAGATTCATAGCAGCTGAACGTTGTATTATCAGTGTGAAACCGCTGGTGCTCCACAAGATCAGATGTTTGCCAGCACCCAGAATTGCAGATTGAAGAGATTGGTTGGCTATCAGATCTTTGAGGTTTTATATTATTTCTCAGGCTGGAAATTGCACAGGTCTCTCATTAATGTGAGAAAGATGGTGGGACATGAGATTTTTTTTAACGGCACTCCTCAGTTGAGGCATTTGAAAAGTGTGTCAGCACGTTGATGGGACCTAACGTCCCCAGAGGTTTTATACCTTTTTCCACAGTCTGGTCATTTAAACGATCTGTCATTACTATAACGAAGTTACTGAGACAGGAAGTTCCCAGAAGTTTTATAATGTTTTCCACAGTCTAGACATTTAAGTAGTCTCTAATTCGTGTGAGGTCCTTGATGAAATTTCAAGTCCCTCGAAGTTTAAAAACATTTTCGGCAATCTGTGTAATTCTAAGTGTGAAAGCATTGATGGCTCAACAGTCCCTTAGCGTATTTACAGCACTTCCCACAATCATTGCGCTGAAATGGTCTTACCTCAGTCTGAATGATCTGCTACTGCTAGAGCTTAGATGACCGAGTGAACATTTCCAAAACTCTGAGCAGTTTAATGGACTGGTATTGGTACGACGGCATCAGTGAGTTTCCAGTTTAGACAGGCAAATTAGTTCCTCCCACAACCTCAACTTTTCCTCGGTTTCTCCACAGTGTGATTACATTTATAGTTGTCAACTCATGACCTCCTGTTCACTCAGGTAAACTTTAAATTTCTCATCGTTCCATTGATATCGCTTGATAGTTTCCCATTTGTCTAATTCTGTCATCTTCTCCAGCTCTCTCAAGCAGAATTAGGACTGGCTGAATCATGATTCCCACATCCCATTGATGCATTTATAACAGGAAATACCCTCTGGCATATCTGTCCCGCCACTAGTACTGAACTTAGGAGTATTCTTGACTTAAACTACTCCAATTTTGGTGTTCACAAATTTCAGCTGCCAAGACCATAAGCTGTGCAATGGCCTTATGAAACCGCTCCCCCTCCGCTGTGCTCTTTAATGTTCTGCTCGAAAAATGCATATTTCACCATAACATAATTAGTCACCTTTCTTGTATTTCATTATGTGACAATGCAAAAGAAGTTGCTTGACAACAATCCTGAAGAATAGTTTAAATTTTCTATAATGTGAAAAGCCCTAAATTGACAAAAAATATGCGAGTAATTATTTTGGGCACATATCACAGCCCATCATTATCACCTCATTAAAGCTCCTGCCCTAATGACAGGCAATTTCCAGGGGATGTTTAGCTGTACAAATCTCATTTAGAGAGTCAGTAACAATAGTAACAATGTAGCAACAAGAAGTAACAATAAAATGATAAAGACAGTGTGACCTAGTATTGGAAACTGAGCAAGTTAGACAATGTCACAGTGGTGAGCAGAAAGTAAGAAATTAAACAAAGCAGTCGATGGAAATCAACTCGGATCCACGATAAAGGCGTCACTCCGCTCTGAGAGACAGGTGAATTTCTCAAAGATAACGAAGAACAACATGAGGTGCTCAATTGTGTGATTCATTGGTTAAAACACTGATTTGATTTCATTAATTTCATTGTTGGTGGACGCTGCAGTTCGATGATATCACAAAGCCTGGCATCAAAGGAAACTGCCACAGATGAGGAAAATCCCGGGAATCAGGGTGACGTTATTGTGTAATTGCCAGAGCATGGTAGCATTATGCAAACACAGAAGGTTTGGGTCTGCACAAACCATTAATGACTACAACGCATGTCAGGGTCCATGAGAAATATAAATGAACATTTATTAGATTGGATCAAGGAATGAGGGAGTTTAGAGAACTGTATTGCAGAGAGCAAAGGTGATTGAGGTGAGATTTGATGATTTATGATACATTCTGATAGATTAGATATGAAACAGCTGATTCGATTCACTACAAGTAAAAGGCACACCAGTTAGAGATATTAGGCAAGAATTACTGGGAGATTTAAGGCTTGAAATTTATATCAATTTTATTTTAATCGATACTCAAAGTCAAACACACTCAGATGTCGTTATGCTATCTGGTGCAAAATTCCGATTTGCAAGTCCTTTTGCAACATTAGATTAGATTACTTACAGTGTGGAAACAGGCCCTTCGGCCCAATAAGTCCACACCAACCCGCCGAAGCGCAACCCACCCATACCCCTACATATTACCCTTTACCTAACGCTACGGACAATTTAGCATGGCCAATTCACCTGACCCGCACATCTTTGGACTGTGGGAGGAAACTGGAGCACCCGGAGGAAACCCACGCAGACACGGGGAGAACGTGCAAACTCCACACAGTCAGTCGCCTGAGTCGGGAAATGAACCCGGGTCTCAGGCGCTGTGAGGCAGCAGTGCTAACCACTGTGCCACCGTGCCACCCACATTCTGTAAGATCAGTTTAAAAAAATACTGTCCCTCCAGGAGACAAACTCAGAAGATACAAATATTTCTCTAATGTCAATTTTGCTCTCTTTAGAGGCTTCCTATTCACTCTCTGTAATAAGTGTTGTAAATTCAATTCCCGTCTCTCCAGGAGAGACAAGCTCAAACTTATCTTTCCAGCTCCACGATGACCGTGCATGTGCACTACTGTCCATTCCCTGCTCAGAAGATGGCTCTCTTTCGTCGATGCGTGGCACTGAGTCAAGCCTACAGTTGTTCTGTTAAGTGAGACAGGGACCAATTATTTGTTTATTCGGGAATTGCCACATCTGAAAAGAGTTTACAGATCCTCGGATTCCAAACCTTGAGCCATCGCCTCTCTGTTCTGCATCATTATAATCTTTTGTGGAGGTGAGATAAATTTGCTGCTCTTCAGATTTGATCCCATTGCGCATGCTCGAAAATGTGAGGGCAGGAAGACAATGAGCATCCAGTGATCAATCCTGTGTAGAGGGGACATTAATTGCCGCTGGGTAAACGTGCACCTTTGTGAGATCAGATTATTCAATTTTGAATTACTTACTCATTATCGATGGAAATTCAATCATACTCGTGGACTTAGGCATGAGAATGGAAAATACAAAAACTGATGTTGTTGACATTAGTTAACGGAGATGTCGATGGAGTGCGAAAGAGACAGCATTGGCAATTTGGAGGAGCACATGACTGGAGGAGAGAGAAACAGTGCCGAGTGAGGAAGAGATAAAAGTGAGTCAGTGGGTGGGTCGGTGAAAATGGAAGGAACCTGTAAGATGACCGTGCAAAGAAGTTGGGCTGGTTACAGGTGGAATAGACAATAAGGAAAGGAGAGGGAGCACGAGACAGGCAGAAAGAGTGGAAAAGGGAAGAGAGGGTTAAGAAGAGGAACAATGATTTTTAAAGGAGCAATAATAAAATTGATGAGTTGTATTTTCCTTTATTATTCTCCAGGTACCAGATTGTTACCTACTGCTCAATCACGTTATATTCTTTATTAGCCTCCTAGTTCCTTCTCGTATATTGCGACCCTTAACTGTAATTTTAAGGGAATAAATTTGATCATAAATGTATATTGCAATTAGATGATACCCCAGATGATACCGACGGCACAGAGATTCTCTCAGTCTGGTAAACTGAAAATGAACCAGTCAGTCTGATACTCTGTTCCATTGTAGTCAGGCATCTCTTCATGCTGATGTGTTGAGCATGCATTGAAATCTGTGTTCAAATCTAAGCACGCTACATCTCCTCAAATCACAGAATGCAAACTGTTTGTACATCCTCAAACACGACTTCGATTTTACAGAACATCTTACAGTACAAAAAAACTATAAGCATCCTAATTCATGATTAATAAAAAGAAAATGCCAGTATTCAAATTCACCAAACGAGAAAGCGAAGATAAATGAAGAAGAATTACTGACCTGAAAAATTAAAACGACTTTCTTTCCAGAAGAACTCCCAGACGAGCTAAAACTTTACAGCAATGTGTTTTCAGGTTTCCAGGATCCACAATTCATTGTTGCACTTTCGTTAAGATGTGTTGCCCTTTATTTCACAAGAACATAATAACAAAATAAATTGTGACAGGATTGTTCCACCTGATCATTGGAGCTGACAGTAAGATCGTGGCTGAACTTTTCTTGAACTCAGCTTCACTACTCGGCCTACTCAGCATAACTCACACTTCATTTACTGTGGAAGAAGTTATCTATATTTGTTTTTAAAATGTTCAAAGAAGAAACTCAACCAGGGCTTCACTGGACAGGGAATTCCACACGGTCAATATCCCAGCAGAGAAGAAGATTAGGACTCAATTCAGTCCTCAAGTTTATACCACTTATCTTAAGGCTAAGCAATATTTGCTTCTTCAATATCTATTCCCTTTATTCCCTCTCAAATTCCGAACCGACATAGTAAATTTCATCTGCACCCCGTCCTGCGCCAGTGCATAATTTCACAAGATAAGAGACTAAAACTGTATATTTGACTCCAGGCGTGGCCTCCACAGCACTGAGTAAAGGCACAGCATAACGATTTAAACAGCATCCCACTTAAAAAATTACAATATTGCATTCATCAGCTTTATTAACTGCTGCGAATGCGAACTAACATTTGGTGATTCATGCACGGAGAAACACAGGTCCTTCTGTGCAGCATCATGCTGCAATTTTTCACTGTTACTTAACAATAAATTTTGCTGTTAATCCTACCAGAGTGGATGGTCCAACATTCACAAATATTGTACTCAATTCGCCAGACACTTGCCTACTCACTTCACCTTTCTACATCTTCTGCAGCCTTTCAGTATCCTTTGAACCCTTCAGTCTACCATTCATCTCAGCATCATCTGCAAACTTTACTGCACTATGTTTGATCCCCAAACCCACATCTATGCAAATTGCAACACGGATACCCATGATACCACCCCCACACATCCCCCGAGCTAATGATTACCAAACATCATAAAAATACCCATTTATACTCACTCGTTGATTTTGTTAGATGACTAATCCTATATCTAACTGCAGGCATTAACCATATCATCATACAGCTTTAAGTTATGCAGCAGCCTTTTTTGAGAAATGCTTTCCAGAAATCGAAGTACACCACATCCACCGGTATCCCGTTGTCCATTGCACTGTTAGTGTCCTGAAAGAATTACAATAAATTGGTTAAACATAACTTGTCTTTTCATGGACCCCTGAAACCCCATGAGACAATGATGTCTGGCTGTTCTTCTATGAAAATAGTCTCACACAATTTTCCCACAACACAAGTTATGCTAACGGGGCTTATAGTTACTCGTCTTTGACCATATCCTTTTAAAAAAACAGTGGCATCAGCTTTGCTGTTTCCCAATGTACCAGAACTGCCAGAGTTGAGCGAATTTTATAACTGTGATATGCCCATTATCTATTTCACCCGTCATCACTTATTGATCCGTCCTGTACATTGCATCGGGGCCAATGCATGTTTAACGTTACTGCCGTAATTTTGCCCAGCACCACTTTAGCGATAATGATCGATTCCTGGTCCTTAGAGGCTATTGCATCCTTGATATTGATCATTGTCATTTTATTTCTGTCTTCCACTGTGCAGACAAATACAAATTACCTGTTCAAAGCATCGGGCATTTCCTCGTTTTCTATTATTAAATCCTACTCCTCAATTTGTAAAAGAAGTACGATGGCTCAGAGTTCAGCTTCTGATTCCAGCCTAGGCGTTTCTGTGGGGTTGGAGATTGCATATTCCACCCTGTCTGTGTGCGTTCCCTCTGAATGGTCCGGTTTCCTCCCACAATTCAAAAAATATGCAGGTTAAGTGATTTGGCCATGCTATAATTGCCAACACCGTGTAGGTTGATTGATTGCGTAGGGAAAACGTGGAGTTGCAGGGGAATGGATCTGTGTCTCTTACGAGTGTCGATATGGACTTGGAGGGTGGAATAGCCTGTTATTGCATTGAAAGGATTCTGTGATTCTTTCCCGTTTTGTGTATTCGTCGAAAAAAATACTTTCTGTAGTTATATTCTAAGAAAGTTTAATCTGGTAATCAATCTGAACTTTGGTTATTATTGTTTTCATAGCCGTCTGTTGATTTTTAAAGATTTCTCACTCCTCTAGTTTCAACTGCTACATTGCCTCACAGAATGTTTCCTTTAAATTCAGTTACATCTGATTCCATTACCCTATTGCGTTTGTTACTAGATATTACTGTATCATTGTCGATATTATATTAGACCTTGTATCTGTTACTTATGCATTTGATCCTATGTACAGTCTTTATAGACCTGGGGCCGTTTCCTGATTTGTGTAACGGAGCATGCTTCATTTTACGTATTAAAAGTCTCTCCCTAAATAATTTCTGAATCGTGAGAAAAGTGAAATGCTGTGGATGCTGAATATCTACAGTAACAACACAAAGTGTGCAGAAGCTCGGGAGTTCTGTTGGCAAAGACTTTGGCTAAATGCTCAAACTATCTGATGGAATGATGCAAGTGCATAATTTCAACAAAAGAGTCTGCTTCTTTTAGTTGGAAACACGTACAGTTGTAATAATCACCATCAGCTGCTCACAATATCTAATTGGCTAGCTGTCCTGTTTGCTAAATTAGCGTTGACCACATGATAAGAACATTGTGCAAACTCACAAAGATCTGAAAGCAAGCGACATAAATAAATGCGACTGATAATCCACATGATATCTCATTACTTCATGGAAAGTTATGTTTAATCTGAGATTCCAATTTTCCATTGTGTCGCACAGTGAAAACTATATATGTATTCAAACTGTGTGATGTATTGCATTTTACATGTAAGCAAATGTGGTTTTGCAGTATACGTGTATGCAAAGAACAATGATTCTAAATATAAATGAAATCACCCAAAAAAAGTATTCAGCAGATCAGGCTGCATCAGAGGAAGTAGACAGTTAATGATTCAGATCCATAAGTTTCAACAGCTTGTATAAACACAAATACAAGTGGTGAATATTAATTCTTCCCGATATCCAATCACATTAAATTCTTCCGATTTGTTGTGACTGTTATGATTTAAAATAAAAGATCGTTTCATGAGACAGATGTCCGCACAAAGAAAGTAGATCAGAGAAGGGAAGATTAGTTTTAGCGACATAACCATGGGATCACTTCACCCGGCGACTGGGAATAATGTGTTTCCAATTTGACAACATAATCACAAAATAGTTTCCGTATAGTTATAGATGACATACAACCAAATATCAATTCAGCATCTGTAAAGAACGATGGAATCTCTCATTGCGCAACAGTCCATTCATACACACACAAACTGGATCCATTGACCTGCAATGAGAAGTCTTTAATTTTGGATACGGCTTGAACATAATACGCCATGACTAAACTGAGAGAATTAATATAATTTTCACCGACTAGTCTGATGGTCGAGAATGACTGAAGGAAGACGTGGAATACGACGTTTAAAATGAGAGATGTGAAAGTATTTTTCGCTGTTTCACTTTTTGAATGAGCCAATGATCTTGACAAAGGGATGCATGAGCAGATACTTTAAATCCTCGCGGAACTTTGTCTGTATCACTGCGTAAATGAAAATATTAGTGCAGGAGCTGAGCAGCTGAAGCATATTTGTCGTCTCCTGAAAGATGTATTGTGGGTCATTGAAATCCAGGCCAGTGAAATAGGCCTCACCTGTAATTTGCACATAGAAGAAATGCACGACATAAGTGACCCACAAAAGCATGAAGCTGAATGAAATGGCAAACAGCAGGACAACAGATTTCTTACGGTTAGCCATCTCTGAATCTCCTCTTCTCTCGCCACTGCACAGCCTTTTACGGGCTCTGCTGGCTACTAGGATATGTCTAATGGTTAAGGCATTCAACAACATAATGAGGAAGAACGGGAGAAAAGGGGTCAATATACGGTCCAGCCAGAGATAAGCCTGCCAGAAAGGCGAGGTGTAGAAGGGGGCTATGATGTTACAGAACCAGGGAACACCTTCAAGGATATACAAAGGCTGATAGGTGAAGAAGAAAGGTACATTCTTGAGACAGCTCATGCCGCACACCACAAGAATGACAAGCAAAGCTGTTTTCTCAGTGCAGTATATGGTCTTCAGGCTATGGCAGCTGATAGCCACAAAACGGTCAATAGTGAAAGCTACAGTCAACCAGACGGAGCCATCCCGAGTTGTATAAACCAGTACACTGCTGACCGTGCATCCGGGTGTGGTAGATAAGACACTGTACCTGAAGTAGATGCCACCTATCCGTTTTAAGATGACAGCGGCGATGATGACAAGGGCATCTGTAACCGCTATTGCTAAAAGGTAGTAGGTGATGCAAAGGGAAAGTCCACAACGTCCTCGTGATAGAATTATAATTGCCACCAAGTTTGCTGTATCAAAAACAACAAGGGAAATATTTATTCCAAACACCAACTATTTCTTTGAGTCAGAATATACGCTGACACAATAAACTATTGAATGATAAATTTGTCTTGTGCGATTTTCACCAACTAAAAAAAAATCCACAAGTCCCTCGTGCTGTGCAGAAAGCAATTCCCTTCTTTTCACCATCCACACAATGAAATGCAGAAATTCACCAATGTTGCATCGACAAAATGTTCCTAATCCACAAACTTTAACGTTGAGAAATTCAATTGGGGCTGATACGTGTGAAAGCCAACACATTCAACTTCATCTCTAAGCCACTCACCATCCTGAATCGGAATTTCATTCGGTGGCGCTAGGGCTAATACGTCCTCCCTCATGGCATCGTCTATCTACCTGCCACAGAAGGACTGAAGCAATGCAAGAAGGCAGCTCACCACTACATATTTGATGCAACTAAAGATTGGCAATGAATGCTGACAAGCCATCGTGGAACACATCCGATGGATAAAAAAATGGTGTTTGTATTAAAACTCGGTTAAAAATTTTACATACTCTGGTAGTTTAGGATGCATAAAAAAAGTTAGCCTTGACAGAGACAGACATCTCCCAACATTGATCAGTAAGTACAATCAGACAAAATATGAAAAAATATCGCAAACAAATGACACTGCAACACCAAATAAAAAAATGGGCGAGCATGATAATGCCACGTAAAGATGTACTAATTATTCTGGAACAATTACTTACCAGGAAAACCAACAGCAGCGAGGACAGGATAGTAAATGGCATAGAAGGGACCATTTGCCGGACCATGCATTGTCTTTCTGAAATCAAAACAATTCTCCAAACTGTACAACTTAAACTGTGACACAATCCAAACGTGCATAATTTATTCCATCAGAGAGTCTCCGGAGTATTAATTACATGACAACATGCAGTTCACTTACACGTTGGTGAAGATAACATTACCTCAGTCTTTTGATTTTTTTTCAGTCGATGGATAAGTGTTCAGCCTAACGGACAAAATCATGACTGCAAATTCTGGTCTCCCTTCACCCCTCACCTCAAAACATGCATTGGTACATAAAGTAAACTGAGGCCTTTGCGACTTGGAGATGCCGGTGTTGGACCGGGATATACAAAGTTAAAAATCACACAACACCAGGTTATAGTCTAACAGGATTAATTGGAAGCACACTAGCTTTCGGAGCGACACTCCTTCATCAGGTGGTATTGGGGGCGCTCAATATTAACACAGAATTCATAGCAAAAAATTACAGTGTGATGTAACTAAAATTATGCATTGAAAAATGGATTGTCTGTTGAGCCTTTCATCTGTTAGATGTAGTGATAGTATCTCTTCTTTCATGTGTATACCACAAAACCTTATTTTTAAAAGTTGCATTCTCAGGTTAGCTGTTAACAATGGTGATAGCTAGACAATATGTTGAAGTAGTTGGCCCCCTGTGTTCTCTGTCTATGCCATGATGCTTAGATTGATTATAACCTAAAAAAGTGAGATAACTGCATAAATTCATGCAATTTTTGAGCTCAGCGTTCTACATGATTGCATGCAGTTTTTGGGCAAAGCAAACTGCAACACTGCAAGTACAAATTCACCCGACAAAATATATGTGTGCATGTGCAAAACATCACCCGCTCATAGCGCAATGCCATCCAGGCTCTCAAAACCAATCACGACATTGTCATCAAGCCAGCAGATAAAGGAGGAGCCATTGTCATTCAGAATAGAACAGATTGCTGCAAGGAAGTGTACCGACAACTGAACAACCAGGAACACTACAGGCAACTACCAGCTGATCCGACCAAAGAACACACACGAGAATTAAACACACTGATCAGAACTTTGGATTCAGTCCTTCCAGTTCCCTACGCGCCCTCATCCAACGTACTTCTCGTGTAGGCGAATTCTACTGCCTTTCAAAGGTACACCAAGCCAACAAACGGGGCCGTCCCATCGTGACGGGCAATGGGAACCTACGTGAGAATCTCTCCAGCTATGTGGAAGGCATCTTGAAACATATTCTAGAGGGGATCTCCAGCTTCTGTCTCGACACTACGGATTTCTTACAGAAATTCAGAACTCACGGACTAGTCGGACAGGGACCATTCCTCGTCACAATGGACATTTCTGTACTCTACACCAGCATCCGCTACAATGATGGCATCGCAGCAACAGCCTCAGTACTCAACACCAACAACTGCTAATCTCCAAACATCAGCCTACAACTCATCCGCTTTATTCTTGATCACGATGTGAGCAACCAGTCCTTTGACAACCAGTTCTTCAACCTGACACATGGAACAGCCTTGGGGACCGAATGTGCACCCCAATATGCCGACATATTTATGCACAGGTTCGAACAAGACTTCTTCTCTATGCAGGATCTCTAACCAACATTTTACACCAGGTACATTAACGACATTTTCTTCCTCTGGACACATGGGGAGGAGTCACAGATAAAACTACACATTGAAGTCAACAAGTTTCATCCCACGATAAAACTCACCATGGACTACTCTCGACTATCTTTTTCATTCTTAGACACATACGTCTCCATCAAGGATGGGCACCTCAGCACCACACTCTACCGCAAACCCACAGACAACCTCACAATGCTACACTTCTCCAGCTTCATCCAAAACATATTAAAACAGCCATCCCCTATGGACAAACCCTACGCATTCACCGGATCTGCTCAGATGAGTTAGAAGTAGTTAAGGATGCCCTCACAAGAACGGGGTACGATGCTCAACTCATCGACCGGTAGTTCCGACGTGCCACAGCAAGGAACCATAATGACCTCCTCAGGAGACTGACACGTGCTGCAACTGACAGGGTACCCTTCGTTGTTCAGTAGTTCCCAGGAGCTGAAAGATTACGTCATGTTCTTCGTGACCTGCAACACATTATCAATGAGGATGAGCACCTCACCAAGATCTTCCCCACACCTCCACTACTTGCCTCTAAACAACCGCCAAACCTCAAACACATCGTTGTTCATAGCAAGCTGCCCAGCTCTCAGGACAACTCCATACAACCCGGTAGACGCTGCAAGACGTGTCAGATTGTGGACATAGATATCGCCATTACGCGTGGGGACACCTCCCACCTTGTACATGGCAGGTACTCATGTGACTGAGCCAACGTCGTCTATCTTATACGTTGCAGGCAAGGATGCCCAGAGGCATGGTACATTGGGGAAAACGATCAAAGACTATGACAACAGATGAATGGACACTGCACAACAATCAACAGACAGGAGGTTTCCATCCCAGTTGGGGAACTCTTCAGTGATCCAGGACATTCAGTCACGGACCTTCGGGTGACCATCCTCCCAGGTGGACTTCGGGACAGGCAGCAGCGAAAAGTGGCTGAACAGAGGCTGATAGCTAGGTTCGGTACACATAGGGAGGGCCTCAAACTGGGCCTTGGGTTCATGTCACATTGCAGGTGACCACCATTGCACTATACACACACACAGATACTCCTACATACACACACACACACTCACACACACACCGGCACTCCTGTACACACATACACGCGGACACACATACAGACGAGCACGCAGACACAAACAAACACTCTTACAGACACGCACATTCCCACACTCACACATGCACCCCCCACAGACTTAAGACACTCTGCACTCTCTATACATACACACATACACTTTCTCACACTCACAACCCCCATCCCAGACAGACACACATACACACAGACAAAGACCCACATGCTCACATACATTTTGTGAGTTGAATTTGTACTTGCAGGGTTACATTGTATTTTACTCAAAAACTACATGCATTCATGTAGAACTCTGAGCTCAAAAACTGCATGAATTTATGCAAAACTCTGTTAACTCACTTTTCAGATTAGAATCAATGTAAGCATCATGGCATAGAGAGAATGCAGGGGACCAACACCTTCAACATATTGTCTAGCTAACACCATTGTTAACAGCTAACCCCAGAATGCAACTTTTTTAAAATAAAGGTTTTGTGATTTACACATGAACCAAGTGAAACCATCGCTGTAGTCTAACAGATGAAAGGCTTAACAGACAATCAATTTTTCAATGTATAATTTCAGTTACATCACACTGTTAGTTTTTGCTATAAATTCTGTTACGATTGAACCCTTCACTATCACCTGAACAAGGAGCGTCGCTCTGAAAGCTATTGTGCTTCCAATTAAACCTTTTGGACTATACTCTGGTGTTGTGTGGTTTTTAACTGAGGCTATTGTGGTTATAATTGAGTGACATTATACCCATCCGTTAATATATTGCATTCCAGCCTATGCTATGAGTTGGTTTATTTCCTTCTTTCCAGTTACAGTATCTTCGTGTGCTTGATTAAATTGCAAGTGTTGTAACAGTTCATGCGTCAGACTTATGGAAAATTCTGACACATTCTCAGCTTATCAATTTCTCAAAAGCTGTTGATTAACACGAAAAAACATCTCATTTGGTTGTTGAATTCTAAGAAGGTCTATCAGCACTTGTGCTCTGCAGGATAGCTGTTGTGTCCTGCAAAATACCAAGTGCCAAAGGTGCATCCAAGAAAAGCACTTCGAGGAAAGGATCAACTTTTTTTTGTGTGAAGGAAAAATCCAACAATATTACCATGTTAGAAACAGAGAAACTGTTAGGGGAATCCATTTCTGGCACAGTCTTGAAAAGGAGTAAGTCCAAAATCGTGTCAACAGGGACTTGATCAGTTTACTTGGGATAATTAAATGTTCTAAAGCATTAATAGCTGAGAGACAGTAGGACTGTGCAAACTGTGACAGCAGATACTGTATTATAGAAAAATGCCTGAACACTTGCAGGAACTAATAAGATAGATCCGTGTGGAGCATAATATCACATATAATAGAACAAAGAAGAAAGACAATCTACATCGCAGGAACAGACCCTTCGGCCGTCCAAGCCTGATCCGATCTAAATCCACTGTCAAAAGCTATCACCCAATTCTAAAGCGTCTGCATCCCTTTGCTCCCCACCTATTCATGCATCTGTCCAGGGGCACCAACAATTAATCTACCGTGCCCGCCTCTACGACCTCTGCTGGTAATACGTTGCAGGCAGCTACCATCCTCTATGTAAAGTACTTTCCACGTGTATCCCCCTTAAACGTTTCACCCTTCATCTTGAACCATGGCTTCTCATTATTGAACCCGTTACCCTAGGGAAAAAGGCCTTTTCTGTCCACCCTGTCGATACCCTTCATGACTTTTAGACCTCAATCAGTTACTCCCTCAAACTTCTTTTTTCTAATGGAAACAATCTTAACCTAGTCAACTTCTCTTCATCCTAGCACATTACATTGCAGGCATCTTTCTTGTAAATCTTCTCTGCACCCTCTCAAAAGCGTCCACATCATTTTGGTAATGTGGCCAACAGAACTGTACAAGGTAATCTAAATGCATCCGAACCAAAGTCTTGCACATTTTTAACAGATCCTGCCAGGCCAGATCTTATACTCAATACCCATCCGATGAAGACAAGCATGTTATATACCTTCTTGACCACTCAATCCACCTGTGCAGACAACTTCAAGGTACACTTTATCTGAACTCCAAGATCGCTCTGCTCGTTAACTTTTTTTCCCAAGGCTCCACCTTTTACAGTATGGTTCGCACTGTAATTAGAATTACAAAATACATCACCTCACATTTGCTTGGATTGATCTCGACCTGTAAGTTCTCCGCCAAACTCTCCAGTCTATCTCTATTCTCCTGTATTATTTGATGATCCCCTGCTTCCTGCTACTCCACCAATCTTCGTGTCATCTGCAAACTTACTGATCAGACCAACAAAGCCCTCTTCCAGATCATTTATCTGTATCATAACCAACAGTAGCCCAAGCCACTGATGCCACTGGAATAGCACCGGTGATCTACTACTCTCTGTTTCCAGCTTATTATCCACCGATCGAGAACACCCTGCACACCATGTCACTTCACTTTCTCCGTTAGTTTACTATGGGGAACTTTATCAAATGTCTTATTGAAGTCCATGTATGTGACATCTACAGCCCTTCCTTCATCTATCAAAGTTGTCCCTTCCACAATGAACTCTATTATGTTGGTAAGGTACGATCTTTCATACACAAAACCATGTTGGCTATCACTGAACAGCCCATTCTTTTCAAATTTAAACATATTTCTTTCCCTCTGCACCCTTTACAACACCTTTCCCAACACTGACGTCAGGCTCACTGGCCTGTAGTTACCTGGAATATTATTACTACCCTTTCAGTACGGGGGTTAACGGGGTGGAACAACCCTCCAGACCTCGAGCACTTCACCTGAGTTTACGGATTCTACACAGATTTCTGTCAGGGCCCCAGCTATTTCCTCTCTCGTCTTCCTCAGCAACCTGGCATACATCCCATCCAGTCCTGGGGATTTGTCCACCTTAATATCCTTTAGCCTACCCAAAACGTCTTCCCTCCTTGTGTCAAGGTGATCCAGAGTTCACAACCGTCTATCTCAACATTCATCATGTCCCCCTCTTAAGTGAATACTGATGCAAAGTAATCATTGAGAATGTCAAACATTTTCTCAGGTTCGACATGCAACATTCTTTCCTTATCCTTTAATGGACCAACCCTTTCTCTAGTTACCCTTTTGTTTCTTATATTTAAATGAAAGGCCCTGGGACTCTCCTTAATTCTGATCGCTAAAGCTTTTTCATGATCTCTTTTATCCCCCTTGTTTCCTCGTTTAAGATTGGTCCTACTCTCCCGATATTCCTTCATAGTTCGTTTTGTTCTTAGCTGCCTGGACCTTATGTACGCTTTCCTTTTCCTCCTGACTGGTTGCACGATTTCTCCTATCATCCACGGTTAACGAATCTGGCCCTTGTTTCCAAAGGGGCATGCCTACCTTGCATTAGCTTCAAACTATCGTGGAAATCCTCCTAGATAGCAAATGTGAACTTCCCCTCAAATACTGCTTCCAATCCACATTTCCCACCTTCTGCCGACATTTGATATAATTTTCCTTGGCCCAATTTCCTTTGGACCACTCTCATCTTTGATAATGTATTTTGTAAAACTTATACAATTGTGGTCAATATTTCGCAAAGAAATCCCCCACTGCAAGTTCTGCCACCTGGACTGGCTCATTCACCAACACCAGGTCCAACATAGCTCCCTCCTTCGTCGGACTATTGACATTTTGCACGAGAAATCTTTCCTGGATGCTGCTTTCATATTCTACTGAATCCATAATTCTGACATTAAGTGCATTCCAGTCAATGTTGGAAAAATTAAAATCTCCCACCACCGTCACCCTGTTGCCCCCACATCTTTCAATAATCTGGTTACCTACTTGTTCTTCTAACTCACGCTCACTGTCGCGAGGCCTGGAAGACAGCCTCAACAATATCACTGCACACTTCTTATTTCTCAACTCAACCAATAATGCCTCACTGCTCACACCCTCATAGTGTCCACATTTGCCATTGATGATCAGTAATGCAACCCTCACCACCCCCCCCCCTTTTACTTCCCTCCCTGCTCTGTCTAAAGCATCAATATCCTGAAACATTTAGTTGCCATTCAGGCCCTCCCTGCAACAGTGTTATGCTCCCAGGCAGCAATCCAATCCCTAAATTCAAGTCCCTTACCCACTAAACTCCTTGCATTAATTCCAGGCAGTCAGTTCTGTTGCTTAATCTGTTCACTCTATACTCATTATCTTAATAATGCTGACATCATGATCATAACAGTCTCTAACTTCCACCTCACTAACTACTCGTCGTCTCTTCTGGTTCCTCATCCCCGACACATAAGTTGAAAACCTCCACACCAGGCATAGCAAACTTTCTTCCAAGGACCTTAGTTCTAGTCTGGTTCAGTTATAGACCATCCAATTCGTAATATTCCCACTTTCCCTAGAATCGATCCCTATATCCATCAAAACTGAACCACCCCTCAAGCCCCGTGGAAGCGGCAGCAATCTTGCTACCTGAATTGTGCTTTCAGAGCCTCGTCTCGCTTGGAGGACCTGGATTATGATGTCAGCATAATGAAGTATAATAGTTCGTGCATTGTTTAAAGGAATCACATCTGCTGCAATATATACAGAGAAATGATCTCGCCGACTCATCTGTCAGGTATGCGTTAGCAATATCTTATGACGTGTTAGAACAACAATAACGGTGTCAAGAATTGATGATCCATAAAAAAAGATTTTCGAATGGTATTCAAAGACAGAGAATGTCTTGTGTGTAAAAGAAATCACTTAACGTGTTGTACGGATTTTTTTATCGCAAGAGAAAAAGTGCTAAAGACAACTGCAAAGTAACAGTAACTTGGTTCAGTGTCTTGTTAACTGTTACAGCATCTGGTGTGACCGAAAAAAAAGCACATGGGATCGAGCAGAAACTCGAAATGTCAACGTTGAACAAAGCTATTTACGACTCTACGCTTCCAAACTGGATCTATTCCGTTTTTGTCAATCGTTCAAATTTAGCCAATCAGTTTAATTTAAGCCCAGAATACAAAAACCCAATCGAGTTTACATTTATTGTTCTTTGTCAACCTTGAAACAATGAAATGATCCAATGTTTTGGGGTGGGGGCGGGGGCTGGGAAACGCAGGCATTTTGAAAGTGAGACAGAGGGTAATCTGCCATCGAAAGAGAGATTGCCGCTCAAAATAATCTTCACAAAATGTCCCTTAGACAGATGAAAGATTTTTGCACTATGAGACAAAATATGACTGAGAGATATTTTCGGCCAGAAGGCAGACGCCAACGACAACAGTGACAGTGTGGTTTTGATATTAAAGTGATGTAATTTTCATACTTATTTTTATGGGAAAAGTACATTGCAACATATTTACAGGCAGACAACAAGCCTTTAAAAGAAAGGAATCGTACGGTACTAAATTGGTGTCATTTAATGTAGAGTTTCAGAATTAAAGTATGTGTTGATTTTTTACTTTAAAAATGAAATTTAGGATTTCTATGGAACTCATACTTGAACAGATCACGAGGCGACGCGAGCTTTGCTGGGTGCTTGTTTCAATTAGCAAAAGTGTTCACTGCCACGTAGTAACAGATTTGACGCCAGGTCTGTGATTTGGACGGGTTTAGACAGATCCAATCTCAGATTTAGAGAAATTTGAACAGTATTAGAGTAATGAAGATTCCAGCATATTTCAATGCTTCACGATTATTGTCCTATATCTGAAATAAATCATGGTTGAGATATTTTGTTAATTTACGTTTTTGTGGTTGGTTCAGTTCAAAGCGAGAAAAGGCTGTTAAGATACCTGAAGAGATTCTGGGATTTGAAGATGGTTTCCAAATTGCGAATGACGTTTAGAGGGAAAGAAAAAGGCCATACGTTTTGAATTAGCAAAGAGATAATAATTGGGTTTAACCAATGGCAAAAGAAACACTGAAATTGTAAGATAGTTAGTCAAGTATGTAGCTCGATCACAGAAACGCATAACAGCGGTGGAGGTAGCTTAAACTTCAGCTGCAATTGAGGAAAATGAAGTAAGATTTTAAAAAAAGGACAGAGAACGAAGACAGAGAGACAGAAATAGAGAAGGAAGAGAGAGGGGGGCTGAAAGAGAAAGAGAGAAGCGAGAGAGGCAGACGGGAACGAAAGATTAAGAATGTGATTTAGCTGAACAAAGAGAACAAAACGAAGAGAAAAAGAGAGAAAGAGACAGGTACAACTGGAAGAGAGAAATAAAGAGAGAGGAATGTGAGAAACACAGCAAATTTGAACTTCAGACGTTGCGACCTAGTTTTGAAAGTCAAATTAACAGAATGGAAATGAAGAATGAAGGGAAGAGATACATAGAAATTAGTTTGTTTAATTTGAAAAACAGACTGGGAGGATGGACTGGTCAGAGAATGTATGTGTAATGCTCGCTCAGAGTCAACTGTTTGGCTGAGGAAATGTGTTATTTGCAGCGCTGCCAGATGAGAAGTCAAGAGATTATGAAGTTGTCCAAAACGATATTTTAATTGCTCATCAATTGATACCAGAGGGTACAGACAGCGTTTTGAAAAGTTAAAGCATGAACTACGCTAGACTTTCACTAAGTTGGAAAAGTTAAACATAGCCACTTCGATAGATGGGTGTGGGCCTTAAATGCATTTTCATGTATGAGGTTGTCAGATCGATTATTCTGCGGGAATTCATTAAAAACGTATTTGCCAAGATGATAAGACTTCATGCAGATGAACACAAGCTTCAACAATGAAAAGAGAGACAGAGATGGTAGAGGAATATGCATTTGTGCAATAGGCAAATATTTAGATTCTGGCAAGAATATTATTGTGACGGATAGAACTTCAGAGAAGAGGAGGTCCTACACTATAAAGCAAAGCCTAGTGCCACTGTTAATAGATTACCACAGGTTGAAAGAGAAAAATCCTAAGACGGTGAAAGGGGAAGTAAAAGGTCGCGCGTGTTTTCAGTTTTATGAATCGGAACATAGAATATTACAAAGCTAGTTGGTTTAAGAAGACATATGGAAAAGGTGTTTTCACTGCCAGAAATCGGGGCATATAAAGTTACATTGATGGTCGTTCAACAAATACACGTTTGAATAGATGTGGTAAAAGAAGCTAAGCCAGTGGCATTTGTGAAATTAGCAAAGGAAACCCCAGGAAACGGAAACGATCTGTAGGAGTGAGCATAGCCTACGCATGGGCTAGGTATGGAGTTATTGCCTTATCAAAGAAAAGGTGTGTGTTACTATGTAATGTATGCTCAGAAAGAACAGCGGAAAAGGGAAAAAGATATAATTTGAGGAGCTACAGGGTCTAATCAATCGCAAATATTATGAGATAAACGTATCTACACTCTTTCTGACACGTTTTGAATGAGACTGCTAACTTGTGTAACAGCTGGAAAGCAATTTAGCATTCCCTTGTGCAAGATCACATAGGAGTGCCAACTCAAGACCGGGGAGTTAAAATGAGAGTGATTGACAATCGTAACAGACACAGAAATGCAGCATTTTTTGCCATGAGAACTTTTTAGCAGCATCCAAGGTGGACATGCCACACGTTGTTGTTGAGAAACCAAACACAGGCAAAAGAATGAGGAGCAAAAAGAAACCACGACAGAATTACACAAACCGTTTAGTAACATGATCCCACTATCAAAAATTACATCACGAGAAAAAAAATGAGAAAGGTGAAGCTGGTGAATTTCCATTATGTCTGTGTGTGTGTGTTACTGTCTGTGTGTGTGTGTGTGTGTGTGTGTGTGTGTGTGTGTTACTGTGTGTCTGTGTGTGTGTGTCGGTGTGTATGTATTTGTGTGTATGTTGTGTGCGTGCCTGTTATGTTGGGCGTGTTGAGTCTTACTCAGAAAATAAGGCAAATAATATACTTGCAATTACATGATTTGGAGATCCCGGTATGGATTGGGGATTGCAAAGCTAAAATTCACACAACGCTGGGTAATAGTCCAACAGGTTTAATTGGAATCAGTAGCTTTCGGAGTGTTGCTCCTTCATCATGTGGTTGTGGTGTACACAATTGTAAGACACAGAATTTATAGCGGAAGTTTACATTGTCATGTAACTGAACTAATACATTGAAAAATACGTTGATTGTTTGTTAAGTCTCCCATCTGTTAGAATGACCATGTTAGTTTCTCTTCTTGCATATGAAAATCGCAAAACTTCTTTTTTAAATTTACATTCTCAAGTGAACTTTAGAAATTTGTGTCAGCCCAGATATCGTACTGGGTATGAGCACATCGGTGTGCTGTTGTCTGTGCCATAATGTTAACACTGATTTTAATCTTGAAAAAATAATGAACATAATCTTACTTGTATTCATGCAGATTTTGAGCAAAGTGCAATGTAACTCAGCAAATACAAATTCACCGCACAAACTTATATGTGTGCATGTGGATATGTGTGAGCATGGGTGTGTGTGGGGTTGGTTTGTTGGGTTGTGAGTGTCTGTGAGAGTGTGTGCGTGCAATGGGGTGTACGTGTATGAGAAGGTCCGTGTGTGAGTGTGGGAGTGAATGTTTCTCTAGGAGTGTGTGCTTTATCAGTGGGAGTGTTTCTGTGTGAGTGTGTGTGTATAAGAGTGTGTGTGTGTGTGTGTGTATGTAAAGCGCAATGGGGTCACCTGTATTGTGACATGAACCCAATGCCCCGGTTGAGGCCTTCCCTATGGGTAAGGAACATAGCTATCAGCCTCTGCTCAGTCACAATTTGGTGCTGCCTCAGAGTATGGTCAACCCCAAGTTTCGAGATCGAATATCCCAGACAGCTGAAGTGCTCTCCAACGGCGACTCCTGTCTGATGACTATTGTGTGATGCCCATACATCTGTTGTCATAGCCTCTGCTCAGTTTCGACAAAGTGCCATGCGTCAGACATCCTTGGCTGCAGCGTATGGGACAGATAACTTTGGCTGGTTTGCATGAGTACCTGCCACGTAATTGGTGTGAGGTTTCCCCACGCGTAATGGTGCTATGCACGTCCACACTCTGACACGTCTTGCAGCCTCTACCGCGACAGGCTTGTATGCAGTTGTCCTGAAAAACGGGCAGTTTGCTACAAACGATATGTTTGAGCTTTGGTGACTGTTTAAAGGCGAGAGGTGGAGGTATGAGGGAGGTCTTGGCGAGGTGCTCATCCTCATTGTTAATGTGTTGTAAGCTGCGAAGAACATGGTACCACATGAATCACCAGTCGGAGGTCACTTAGGTGTATGGAAGACTCAGGTAAGATAAAATATCATTTCAAATCTCGCTAAGACCTATGGGTGTAATATGCTAAAACTGGCGCGAAAATGGGAAAAGAATGATATTCGACAGAGTGTGAGCTGCGAACAGCTGTATTTCTGCTTGACTGCCTAAGGAAGCAGGAAATATGTAATTGTCTTCAATACAAACCTCCCCTTAACATTCGACTATCCTTAAGAGTACCATAGCAAAATGGCGCAGGATGCTTAGAGAAATGATTAATGATGCCCACGGCAGACTCCGTAAATACATCCAGGACATTTTGCATTAAAATTCTTTACTCAGTCATACAACAGACCATGAATCGATCGACACAGTACAACAAGCCATAGATATTTGACAGCGACAACACAGGAAATATATAAAAAAGAACTGCACAACAAATTCGACAAACTTACGCAATGTAGCAACACTGGCAACACAGAAGCATGGATAAAACAAAAACTCGAATCGACCTTTAAGAGACACTCAATAGCTGTCTTAGTTGTAGGGTTAAATTACAAGTGGCAGGATGTGTACAAGAAAGATTTCTTTGCAGCATTAGAAACAATACTAAAAGACAACCAACTCACAGAAGAACCCCAGCAAGCCATTAGACCGGTAGTCGCACTACCATTAAAAAGGAAAATGGAAGGAAACATACTCAGTACACAAGAAAGAAAGACACCAGATAGTCTAAAAAGCTTTTTTTTAAAAAAATCATCGTTATCCTACCTGCATACAAAGGACGATTGGCAGTCGTTCTAAATCAAAGAGACTACATTTAGAAAGCGAACGCACTACTTAAAGATACCAATATTTTTCAACAGGTGGCGACAGACCAGCCCCCGCAACAATAGAACCGAATCACAGACGTACTCACAAAATTTCAGAGATCTGGAGAAATAAATAAGACTGACTTCCAAAAAATGATTCGGAGATTCCAGTGTTGGAGTGGGGTGTACAAAGTTCTAAATCCAACAACACCAGGTTACAGTCCAACAGGATTAATTGGAAGCACACTAGCTTTCGGAGGACGCTCATTCATCAGGTAGTAGTGGGGGGCTCAATCCTAACGCATAGAATTTACAGCAAAAAATTACAGTGTGATGTATCTGAAATTATACATTGAAAAATTGATTGTCTGTTAAGCATTTCATCTGTTAGAATAGAGTGATAGCTTCACTCTTTCATGTGTAAATCACAAAACTTTTATTTTAAAAATCGTTGCATTCTGGGGTTAGCTGTTTACAATGGTGATAGCTCGACAATATGTTGAAATATTGGCCCCCTGTGTTCTCTGTCTATGATGTTTAGATTGATTCTCATTTAAAAAGTGAGATAACGGAGTTTTGCATAAATTCATGTAGTTTTTGAGCTCAGAGTTCTACAAGAATGCATGCAGTTTTTGAGCAAAGTACAATGTAACACTACAAGTACAAATTCACCCCACAAAATATATGTGTGCATGTGGCTCTTCGTCTGTCTCTAGTGTGTGTGTCTGTCTGGGTGGGAGGCTGTGAGTGTGAGAAAGTGTATGTGTGTGTAGTGAGTTCAGAGTGTCTTAAGTCTATGAGGGGTTGCATGTGTGAGTGTGGGAGTGTGTGTGTCTGTAAGAGTGTGTGTAGGTGTCTGTGTGCGCTTCTGTGTGTATGTGTGTATGGGGTGCCTGCGTGTGTGTGAAAGTGTGTGTGTGTTGGAGTATCTGTGTGTGTGTATAATGTCGTGGTCGTCACCTGTAATGCGACTTGAACCCAAGGTACTGGTTGAGGCCCTCGCTATGGACATGCAGTTTTAAACAGGGTTAATGGAAACCTGAATCAGCAACATTCCCGCAATATTGAAATCCATCCTTTTATGGGGTGGTGGAAACAATACAAACAAAGATATTTTTGCCAGACCACCCACCCTCGATTTGAATAAAGACACAACTAGCTTCTGCAATTACTTCTGAAAAGGTTCATCTGCCTCATGATTGAAACTCTGCCTGCAAGGTATCAGCATTACACATTCGGAAGTGGCTAAAGGAAGTGAAATTAAAAACAAAAGACACAGACAAGTGTGATAATTCCATCAGAAACTAACGGAAAAGCACAGTTCATTCGCCTTAGCTAGACCACCATAAATGCTAGCATTTCGAGCATAATATTACATTCTTTCAGAACTCTCTAAATTGGAATCTGAAGAGATGACGAAGCCATTGTTTCTCTGTTTACTGATGATCCGTAATGACTTGGTGTCTGTGGGACTCATACTTAGTGAACTATTTAATCAACCTCCACGTATAATAAATGGACACTGATTAACTAAGCAGTTTCCATAAAGGGCACTGTACTGCTGTGTTTTAAAATCCGAAATCTTCCCCCAAGTAACTGAGGAAGTTTGAGGTGGTTAAAAATTCGAATAAGTCCACAGATCACTGCGTTTTCTGAAAATCGACTCGGGGTGTATTCAATGCAAACAAAAACATCAAGTCTAAAACTTCTTCCTAGACAAGAAATCAAAGCTGGGTCAACATTCCCCAACACAAATTCCTAACCAGGAGACCACCAAGAAAACAGACACACTTGCAACAGTTACATGCTTGTTGTACAGCATCTTCACGTCAGCTAATTTAAGCTGATGCAGAACTTACATTATTGGTTAACAGTGGTTGCTTTAACCCCTTACTGGAATCATTCTTCCCCACTGGAATGTATCTTCATTTTGAGTCGTGAATTATTTTCCTCAGTTTCTGCCATTTTACTCACATTGTCTTTTTGCTCTATGTCCTTTTCAATTCACTCCAGTTAAAATTGTACATATTCATTTGTAATTACAATATTTAGAGTTACGATAGGTGCTTTCAAATCACGTTTGCCACTGTCAAGTTGAATGTTAAATTCGACCATATATAGTTTCTCTTTGCTGGATTGTCATTTAATAGACTCGATCAGATAACACAACACCTGATTCCTGGTTTGGTCAACAACATATCATTCCAGTGAAATGTATCCTTGCAGTCTTTAAAGTGAAGTCTAGGCACTGCAGGGAAACAAACGTGAAAATTGTGTTACTACACAAGCAATTTAACGAACTAATGCACGGTGCCACAGAGACGATACATTGGCTTTAACGATACCTCCATTTCCTTAACCACTCAATTATCACGACTCTCCCTTTCTGCGTATATGTAGCCCATTGTGAACTTAACTTACTTCCTGATTTTGGGGGAAATGGACCACCCATCACTGAACAGTCTCCACTTAAAACAAACAAAAACAAGCTCTGCATGTATGAAGTCTGTGTAGCACTTATCACTCGGGAACACTCTCATCACAACATTGAACACATGATTGAATAATCAAAAATATAACGGAGAGGGCATTTCTGGTTTGCAAATGCAAAAGTAAATAACATTTAAAATTTTGTAAAAAATAATGATAGAAAATAGGACAAATCAGTCAGACTTCAATTGCGACATATCAGGAATGAGCTGTTGATGCTGTTATTATACTAAAGAATTCGAGGTTTATTATCTGAAGTGCAGACCATAGCACACGGAGAGACTAAAATAGACATGTACAGATTAATGTTGAGGACGCATTTCAATTGGTACGGCCAGACTTCTGGGCTCTTCTTTAGGACTGGGATAAAATGAAGTACAACATAGAGCAGGTATGAGAACACAAACGAAAGGATGGAACAGTGAAGAAAAATACGTGAGGATGAAAGACGATCTGAACAGTGTGACTGAGAGAGAATGGGTGGGATAGAACGAATGTAAAGATACTTAAAGAGAGAATAAAATTGCTTTGGAAGATTGTAATGTCGAAATTATGAGCATGAATACATAAATGTGACTGGGTTTCTCATCCAGAAATGCACTACTTCAAATAGTGTTTGTCATTTCCGTGTTGACAACAGCAAGCTCTTGAAGCTGGTGGATAGAGCTGATACTCTCCCACTGCTGAAATTACAACGCACATCTTTCTGGATTCAATGTCTGAGGTAGAGTTGCATACATTGAAATAATCTGATTCAAAAGAAACATGAAGGTATTTTATTTGTGTTACTTAACTTGTAAAACAACTGGTGGAGATGATGATCAGACAAAACAGCAGATTATTTAGGTCTGCACTGAAGTGGTTCGAAGCTATGTCATTGATGAAGACAATTGTTGCAGTAAATGAATAACGGGATCACATCGACTTTCTCTTGAAGAATGAATTGCAGGTCATTGAAATCCTGATCGCTGTATTAGCCCTCACCTGTAGCCTCCATCGGAAGGAAATGTCTGACAAAGGTAACATACGAGAGGAGGAAGTGGAGCAAAGAATGGAGTGATTGATTGTGTCTGGTTTTCAATCTCTGGATCTGCGCAACTCGGGTCGTCCTGAAATCTCTGCCAAGCTTTACTGTATGCTGAAACGTGCCTCATTATCTTGACGTTGAACAACATAATAAGAAATAACGTAAGTAATTGGTTTAAAATATGTTTACGAACGTGGTAAAACTGACAGACTGGACAGGTATGAAACACAATCTTAATATCACAGAACCAGGACACCACCTCCACAATGTACAATATCTTTAAAAATAAGTAGCATGGGAAGTTTCTGATTCACCCCGGAGTACAAGCAATTCATTTGACAAGAAATGCAGTTTCCTTTGTGCAGTATTTGGTCTTGATATTCTGCAGTAGATGGTTATGAAACGGTTAAACGTGGGAGTCACATTGAGCCAGACAAAGCCATCACATTTCCATTGGTCCAGCATGGGAATCTGAGCACACACGATGTGATGAGAAGATGCTGTGAAGAAAGCGAATGCCACGGATTCGGTTAAGGATGCAGCTGATGACGGTAGCAAACAAGTCTGCTACCGTTATTCAAAGTAATTAGTAGGTGATGCACTGGGAGAGTGCACGCTTGTGGCAAAAACATTATCGAAAAATGTTAATTGTTAGAGAGCACGAGTGATGATTTGGTGATCTAGCGCTTTAAGTAGCAGCTTCTGCATTCACTTAGGTTTTGTGTTCTGTATCCATTCATGTGCCACGTTCAAACACTGACTGCTCGAAATGTTATGAACTTGAGGGCGTGTACTGTGCACTAAAGAAAGTACCAATGCTGTTTTTCACTGAGAACTGACAAGCACCTTTCACATAAATAGATAGCAGTCTTAGAGTTTATGGGAAAATTGAAATTAAGTAAGATTTGGCAGTGAAATAGGTGCCTGAGTTAGTTGGTTCCTTGACAACCATTCAAGTCGAACCTTAAATTAATCCCCATGATACTAAAAGCACTATCGTGTTTGAATTTATTGTTTTTCATAAGGTAGAATGAATGAGAGAATCCGAAGTTTGGGGTATAAAGGAAAATGCATTTTAGAGAAAAGAGGGTAATCTTCCATCGAGAGAATAAAAGTTTACAAGAAGGCCCGTCATTTTAAAACGTTGTCTATCATTCTCAGCTTCACGGTAAAGAATAAGAAAATAACGCAGGGAGATATTCACTCAGAAGAAAGACAGTGACAACGGGAGGAGTGTGTGGTTTTGAAATTACGTTGATATAATTTAAATACATGACTTTTTTGACAACGATATAGCATTATAAAGTTGCAGGCAGATAATAAGCACTAAGAGAAACGTGGCTTATAGTTGTGAATAGTTGTTGTTTAAGGTTCACTTTAAGCCATAAACTATAACTTAATATTATTTTCTTAAAATAATGCAATTTGGAAGTTCACACAAACTCATATTTTAATAGATTACGAGGAGACGTGAGCTTTCCTTCTCGATTAGTTTAATTAACAGAAGGGTTCACCGCCGAGTGCTAAACAGTCTGGGGGCTCAGGTCCATATTGTGCACAGTTTGCACTAAGAGATTTGAGCAGATTTAAGGTATGAAAGATCTCAGCAGATTTAACCTTCTCATGTTTTTTGATCTAGATCGGTAAATAAAACCTAGGTGAGAAAAAATGTTCAATTGCAGTCACTTGTGTTTGGTTAAATTAAAACTGGGAGAAATGCCTCTACAAATTCCAAAAGACATTCTAGAGTTGGAGGATGATTGCCACATTTGCCAGGAAAGATTCGAAGGACACAAAAAGGCATTGCATTTACAGTTAGGAAATTGTTAGAACCAGGGTCAAAACAAAAACTGAGATTGTAATGGGGTCAGTGAAGCACTTCAGTGTGTCAGCAAAACCGATAATGATAATGGAGTTGGGAAAAATTGAATTGAAATGGAGGAAAAATTGAGTTAGCTGCGCAAAGAGAGAGAGAAGAAAGGTAGAGAGATTTAGAGAAGAAAGAGAGAGTAAAGCAGAGAGAATTTGAATCTGGAGGTGGCGAATTAGTCTGAAAAGCGAAGGTAACAGGATGGAGTTGAAGGGGGAAGGTAGATATGTTAAAATACTGCCACATTTGAAGAGAAATTTATATAAGCCTTCTTTACTTCGTTTAAAGTGTTGGATCGGCAGATGGAGTGGTCAGACGACTTATGGGTAATACTAGTTCATGCTCAGCTGCTAGCCAGAGATTGTGAGGTGATCGCAGCACTGCCAGATGTGTGGTCACGCGATTATGATGATGTCAATCAGATTATTTTTATTGCTTATGAATTGGCACCAAAAGCATATAGACAGTAGTTCAGTAACATTATTCTACTGGAGCAGTTTAAAACTTTCTTCCAAGAGTGATAAGAATTCGTTTGGATTAACAGAAAGTGCGAAGAGTGGCAGTGATGGCAGATGAACGTACATTGGTACATAAGATACAGTTTAGCTTTCGGCAAGGACTGCAGCCTGTCAGAGATGGAAATTGGGAGATACTACAATCCAAGACAAAAAGTTTGCACACTGGCTATAGTTTACTACTGGTTTAAAAAAGAAGTCACATAACGTGAAAATGACGTAGATGGCCTCAGGTGTTTTCACTGTTTTAATGTGGGACAGATAAATCACAGTGCTGCTAGGTAAAGAAACGCACTATGGGGGAAAGAAATGTTGTAAACGAGGCGGCGCCATTGGCATTAGTGAATGTTAGAAAGGAAATACGAAGAAAATTCGAGGAACTGCATGTTAGTAACACAGCCTAGTCATGGACTTGATATGGAGTTAGTGCTTGATATGAAACAAGAGTTAGCACTTGTGGGAAGGTTTTAGACAGAAAGATCAGGGGAAGAATTTAATGAAGTTACAATATTGCGAGATTCAGGATGTAATCAGTCCGTTATAGTAAGGAATGAACGCTTTCGGACTCTTTATGGCTGTACCCTAGAGAGTGTTAATATGTGGATAGATATGTCATAGAGTCATAGTAATATACAACACGGATACAAGCCCTCCATGCTGACCACATATTCCAACCCAATCTAGTCCCACCTGTGAGCAACAGGCCCATCTCCCTCCAAAATATTCCTATGCAAAAATGCTTCCAAGTGCCTTTTAAATATTGCAACTGTACTTTTCTCCACCACTTCTTCTGGAAGCTCATTCTATACACGTTACACTCTGTGCATGAAGACGTTGCCTCTGAGCTCTCTTTGATATATTTTCACTTTCATCCTAAACCCGTGCCTTCTACTTCTGCTCACCTTCAGCCCACGGAAAAGAAAAACCTGAACTGAGAGATGGTCAGGCAGACTATTTTAGGCCTGAATGGCTATTGGACGTACCTGAAGCATTCAATGGTAATAGAATTGGAGGCAGATAATAAGCAACAAATAGAAAGGGGATTTAGAGGAGAGAATACTTGTTGTTAAATATTCAATTTAAGAGTCAAAGTAAACTTGATTTTATTTTCTTAAAATACTGGAATTTGAGAGGTCTCTGTCACTAATATTTTTACAGATTTCGACACGGGGTGAATTCTCCTGATTGTTTGATTTAATTAACAAAACAATTCACTGCCGTGACATAACACAAAGTATTGCTAATTATTAAGCATCCAACTATCAACTACATCTCAGGAAATGCAAAAAAAATCACAATCATTCCTCACTAGAATCTGTGGAAGTACAGAAGATATCACAATCATTCCTCCCTGTCATTGGTGTTGCCTGTTGAGTGAATCACACACTCCTGCCTCGCTATTCTTATTAAGGTTATGTGCAAGACGTGTTTCTGGCGTCCTTTTCTCAAATATGCTCTGCGTGTCAACACTCATCCTGATGTTAACAGAAAACTAGAGAATATACAACTATTTCCACAGTTCAGGGATTCCAGAAATAGAGGCCATAGTCTTAGAACGAGAGCCTGACTATGATGGACAAATGTGAGGAAGGAGTTCTACACGTTAAAATGCATCAGATTTTTGAATGATTCTGCCATGAATGGCCAGTTATAAATATGCGTATCAAAAGTTTTGTTTCCCAAACGCATTGAGGGATGAGGCCAGCAGGCAGATACATAGATGATGTAATTGCATGGAGAACATATTCCAAGGACTGCATTACCTACTTTGTTACCTTGCTCTTCTTTTGTTCCAGTGAATTACAATTACAATCACGTCCTTTAAAATGGTGGATTTAATTAAGTCACAATTCAAGTTGTCTGAAACTTGAATCGCCTCACCTGATAGCTGGAAGTCTTTGCATATCACAATACTTCACATATGGCGTTAACATTGTCTTGCCTTCACCCCTTCAATGAGGTAATTTTTTCATCAAATCTATGTTCTGATGCACTTATTCAATATTACACTAAATATGTTAGATTTTAATTAAATCAATTAGAGTTAGAATGATATGTTCAATTATTCAGATTCCATACACTATATCCTAAGCAACACACATTCCAACAAACAATGAAAATGTTTCCGTTCGTGCAGCCTAATACGTTGATGAATATTCGTTAAGTTATCAGAATGAAAATTCAACTAATGCTGAATCGTTCACTTGGCCACAATACAATACCATTCACTTAACAGATATAAGTGTTTCCTGAAGAAGGACTTATGCCCGAAACGTCGAATTTCCTGTTCCTTGGATGCTGCCTGACCTGCTGCGCTTTTCCAGCAACACATTTTCGGCTCTGATCTCCAGCATCTGCAGACTTCACTTTCTTCACTTAACAGATATACCCTGAACTCTACTGAAACACCTCACACTTACCCAGTACTGGACATTAGTAAAGCATAGTCAAGTCCAGAACGGAAAGAAACCAAGGTTGAATATTTTGAGATGCACAATTAAATTGTAACATGCACTTTAGTTACAGATTGCTGAACAAACTGGTTATGTCACATGGTTATCACTCTGACTTGTAAAGTCGGCAAGATTTCTTCTACCATTGCAGAAGTAGAATAGATGAGAACATACGAATTTACCTGTTAGCTTACTTCTCTGCCATTTAATTAGATTTTAGTTAATTTGAATGTAACCTCACATCTTCATTGCTGCCTGCCATAGCAAATTTTCACTTCCACGACAATGTAAATGTCTCCAACTAGAAACTAGTCAAAGTGATTAAAGCTGCAGCGTTTTAATGAGCTTTATCTCATTCTAAAATAGGCGACACACATTTCCAACAGTGATTCCCAGTTCTACATTCCCCCACTCGAGGATTGTGTTTTCCACATCTAACCGGTCAAAGATGTCTCAGAATCGCATATGCATTTGGCAAATCATCTTTCACTCTTCTAACTTATTCTAAAAACATTACGTACATTTACAAGTTTCTTGTTAGACAAACTGCCAATTTCACAATTAATATACTAGTCTTTCGCTGAACTACTCCTATCATCCTATTTTTTTTTCATTTAATGAACCAAACTGTGCATGCACTGATGACATGGTACCACCTGTGTACTGCGTAACTTCCCCTATAGCTCCCGACATTTATATTCAATTTTCCTTGCAGGAAGTAAAAGAATTGACTAGCTTTTAATAAAAAAAAGAACAGGCGTACTTTGCTGAAAGTCTTGCAATTCATGGAACAGAGGCTCAGATCCTTCTGCATTTGAGAACCCTGCATTCAAACATCATTCCGGAAATACATTTCCTGTGTATTTTGTCACAAAAATGGAAAATTGCGCATTTCTGCGAATAATTCCTCATTGCTCAGTTCTTGCCCCAATTTACTGGAACTATTTTGCAAATCCTCTTGTTATCATTTGGAAGTTATTTTTGTGTCGTTATGTCATCAACAAGCTATGTCCACATTAAATCTTGCATATCCATTGTAAATGATTGAGGCCCAATATTAATTTCCCTGGCGCATTACTGTTTACAGCCAACAACCAAAAGGAATGCAAAAATGATACAGGGCTTTTGCCCGAAACGTCGATTTCAGTGCTCCTCGGATGCTGCCTGGTCTGCTATGCTTTTCCAGCACCTCTAATCCAGAATCTGGTTTCCAGCACCGGCAGTCGTTCTTTTTACCTAACAGACTTTGCATTTGTCTTAATTGTTTGTGCAAATAAAGGTCACTGAACAGAATATATGCCATATCTAAAAAGAACATATAAACTTACAGGAATCCTGATGAAGGACTTTTCTCTGAAACGTCAATTTTCCTGCTCCTCCAATGCTGCCTGACCTGCTGTGCTTTTACAGCACCATTCCAAACTTGACCCTATTGGTAAGTGTCATTTTTTGCAAGCAACGTGTTCTCTTATTCAATGTAATATTTATGATTTAAAATGACGTGAAGAGTCCTTTGCCTGCAGGTAGGGTAACGGGATAACGATGCTTCTATATTTTTGAGTCTGTCTACTCTTTCCCTCTCTTGTGCGTTGAGTGTATTTCTATCCTTTGTCCTGCTTAATATTGTTGGGACTGTCTGTCTGATGGTTTGCTGGGTTTGTTCCCTAAGCTTGTTTTCTTCAGTGTTGCTTCTACTGCTGCTAAGAAATCCTTCCTGTCTGCATTCTGGAAATTGTAATATAATCCTCTTACTAATACGGGTCTTTCAGTGTCTGTTAACATAGAACATAGAAGGATACAGCGCAGTACAGGCCCTTCGGCCCTCGATGTTGCGCCGACCGAATCCTACCTAACCTATACTAGCCCAATAACTTCCAAATGCCTATCCAATGCCCGCTTAAATGACCATAAAGAAGGAGAGTTCACCACTGATACGGGCAGGGCATTCCATGAACTCACAACCCGCTGTGTGAAGAATCTACCCCTAACCTCTGTCCTATACCTACCACCCCTTAATTTAAAGCTATGCCCCCTAGTAACACCTGACTCCATTAGCGGTAAAAGGTTCTTAGTATCTACCCTATCTAAACCCCTAATCATCTTATACACTTCTATCAGATCTCCCCTAAACCTTCTCTTCTCCAATGAGAACAGCCCCAAGTGCCTCAGCCTTTCCTCATAAGATTTTCCTACCATTCCAGGCAACATCCTGGTAAACCTCCTCTGCACTCGTTCTAAAGCTTCCACATCCTTCCTATAGTATGGCGACCAAAACTGCACACAATACTCCAGATGAGGCCGCACCAGAGTCTTATACAACTGCAACATGACCTCAGGACTCCGGAACTCAATTCCTCTGCCAATAAAGCCCAGTACACCATATGCCTTCCTCACAGCACTATTTACCTGGGTGGCAACTTTCAGAGATCTGTGTACATGGACACCAAGATCCCTCTGCTCATTAAGGGTAAATTAACGATGCCCACAACAGACTCTGTAGCAGCAACCGGGGAATTTCACGCTGAGAATTAATTTTACATGTGAACCTGACAAAGCATGAATGGGTAGTCACAGTACAACAAGTCACTGATATTAGACAGCGACAAACACACAAAATGAAAAAAAAATACACGGGCAGATGAAAAGCTTCTCAACAAACTCCACCAAATTACCAACACAGACAACACGAAAACATTGAGAAAGAAATCATCTGACTGACCATTGACAGACACTGAAAAACTCGTCTTAGTCATAGGATTCTGGATAGGAATAACGTGATCAAGGATAGCCAGCATGGTTTTGTGAAGGGCAGGTCGTGCCTCATAAACCTTATTGAGTTCTTTGAGAAGGTGACTAAGGAAGTGGACGAGGGTAAAGCAGTAGATGTTGTGTATATGGATTTTAGTAAGGCGTTCGATAAGGTTCCCCATGGTAGGCTAATGCTAAAACTACGGAGGTATGGCATTGAGGATACATTAGAGGTTTGGATTAGGAATTGGCTGGCTGGAAGGAGACAGAGGGTAGTAGTTGATGGACTATGTTCATCTTGGAGTGCAGTTACTAGCGGTGTACCACAAGGATCTGTTTTGGGACCATTGCTTTTTGTTATCTTTATAAATGATCTAGAGGAAGGGCTTGAAAGCTGGGTAAGCAAGTTTGCGGATGACACAAAAGTCGGTGGAGTTGTGGATAGTGAGGAAGGAAGTGGTAGGTTACAGCGGGATATAGATAAGTTGCAGAGCTGGGCAGAAATATGGCAAATGGAATTCAATGTAGCTAAGTGTGAAGTCATTCACTTTGGTAGGAGTAACAAGAAGATGGATTACTGGGCTAATGGTAGGCTACTTGGTAGTGTGGATGAGCAGAGGGATCTTGGTGTCCATGTACACAGATCTCTGAAAGTTGCCACCCAGGTAAATAGTGCTGTGAGGAAGGCATATGGTGTACTGGGCTTTATTGGTAGAGGAATTGAGTTCCGGAGTCCTGAGGTCATGTTGCAACTGTATAAGACTCTGGTGCGGCCTCATCTGGAGTATTGTGTGTAGTTTTGGTCGCCATACTATAGGAAGGATGTGGAGGCATTGGAACGAGTGCAGAGGAGGTTTACCAGGATCTTGCCTGGAATGGTAGGAAAATCTTATGAGGAAAGGCTGAGGCACTTGGGGCTGTTCTCATTGGAGAAGAGAAGGTTTAGGGCAGATTTGATAGAGGTGTATAAGATGATTAGGGGTTTAGATAGGGTCGACACTGAGAACATTTTACCGCTAATGGAGTCAGGTGTTACTAGGGGACACAGCTTTAAATTAAGGGGTGGTAGGTATAGGACAGATGTTAGGGGTAGATTCTTTACACAGCGGGTTGTGAGTTCATGGAATGCCCTGCCAGTAGCAGTGGTGAACTCTCCTTCTTTATGGTCATTTAAGCGGGCATTGGATAGGCATTTGGAAGTTATTGGGCTAGTGTAGGTTAGGTAGGATTCGGTCGGCGCAACATCGAGGGCCGAAGGGCCTGTACTGCGCTGTATCTTTCTATGTTCTATGTTCTATGTTCTATTAAATTAGAGGAGCACGAACGTCCACTATATTTCACGTACGTCTTTGAGGTTTTGTCACCCAGAACCGCCAACAATTTCCTGAGATAATGAAAATCATGAGCACAAGGTTTCATAAATACGGCAACCCTTCTTGTTCATACCCTGTATTCCTGTTTAACCATTGAAGATTCATCAAAACACCTGATGTTGTGTTCGTTTTGCATAAAGCTCCCTGCATCCATGATGCAGCAGGCACTGTATCTGGCTAAGATCTATGTGCAAGTCAGTTATAAACCCCAGTAATTTGCTTCTGTTTGACTTGCAGGATGTTAATGGTACAGAGAGCAATGACGAGGATAATGTGTCAGTCTCTCATCGCGGCTTTATTGCTCGTCCTTGATAGAGAGGGTTTTTTTTCAGAGAAAACCGTATTAGAATAGTATGGGAGCAGATCTCCGCAGTAGGGAGATTCATTGTGAGGAATGCAAGAACCCAAAAAGATGTTTTTGCTGGAATTGCAGGACGTGTAAGTTGATGGCACTGCCAAAGTTTATTGTAAAGATGAGTTCAGTTACAAGAGATATGTTAAATTCACAGTGAATGAGACCGAAACAAATACAGTATGTGTTCTAATTACAAGTTATGTCGGTTTGTAATGTCACATGCATTGGTGACCTTTGCACATCCATTTAATTTAATTCTACTGACTGATGGATGATACATCTTTTACACCTTGTTTCAAAATCGTCAAATTTTCCAGCTTTCTCCACGTTCTTGCAACATCTCTCCATGATTTCAGAATTTAATAAGGAGTAGTTTGAACTTATGTAGCTTGTGAACCTTGATCCAGCGTTTATTGATCTAAACCACATTAATAGTGAGGCCGAGTTGACAATCTGATGATGTTTGTCTCGAAGATCGAAGTGGCAGTATTTCTTTTATTAAGGCGACTGTGCACCTTGTCACTCCATTGGAGTTATGATACTGTGAATTATCTGGGACAGTGGTGATTATCATACTTGGAGAATGTCACCACATTCCGCCATGTTGAAGTTCCTCCATTTTACTGTTCAATTTTATTATTGCGATATTTATTACTGGAGCTGCACTTGTCCTCAAAAAAAAACGGTTTCCAAAGATGGCTTTAAATGCAATTTTGTAATTGTGAAAAGAATATGGATAGGGAGTCCCATCCGGGTGTGAAATCTGAAACCATGATTCCAACTTAAGCATTGTTATTTTATCCTCCTTTTCCACTTGGAGTCGAAAATGCGAGAGCAACAATATGATTATATGTGACAACTTTGACAATGGAAGGATGTGGTCAGATCTCCAAGGTTTAGTTTCTTGTTTGTTTTGTTTCTAGCAGGTAAGCAGAAACTGTTGGTAGCAGAGAAGCCATTACTGTAAAAAAAAAGCGTTTTTATGCTTCAATAGATATTTCTGCTTCACTCTTCTCTTTGAAATCTCTCCTTAACATTGTAACCTGTGCCTGAATATGCAATTTGCCGAGGGGTGCATTTTTTGGGATGTTGGATATTAGAGTAGCTTCTCCGTTAGCTGGTGACTTCCAGTCAGTTGTATTTCAAGTCATTCTAAATTTCGGTTTCTTTGATTCCAATTTCAACAGTGTTGCATCAATAATTTCTCTTTTTCTTAAAGCTGAATGGTTTTACAAGCTGCATAAGTCCTGGAATATCGATATTACATCTACCTTCGAAATAATAAAATGTGAGGTGTGGACTATCTTCTTATTTTGATCTGATTAATCTGGCCTGGCCAGTAACAAATACAAATGAAGAGGCATGAAACCCTCTAAACGTCGGTTCGGTTTACAGCAAATGGACCACCCTATTGGCTGAATGGATACATTGGATGGCACAACAGGTACAAGAGTTCTCACTGACATATAAACTGATTTGTTATTAATTATTTGGCTATCAATTCCCTGAGTGCAGCTCGCTTATTAGTGGGTCATTCCTGTGCAAATGGGAATGGATTTAAGTCGCTACCTACTGAAAAAAAATTTTATTTCTGATACAGTCTATGTTAATGAGATATCAGGAAAATGAAGACAACTCTGCAGTTATTGCTATAAAATTTGTAGTGGTAGAAAACCCAGAAAATGACAGAGCAGGCTTTAAGGCAACGAGATCAACGAGATCCTAATTTGAGTCCTAGTTCAGCATTATTCATTGACGGATTTTAGATTTCTTGATTCTGACACTTATTTTCACTAGTCCTATTCTGAGTAGTCATGTTCCTTCTTTTCGAAGATTAGGCCGTTATGTTAAACAGCAAACATTCATCCACAGTTGTGAAAAATATATTTATGTTATGTTCTTGACAGGTTATGTCAAATAAATCGACGTTATTAAATTATATTCAACTCCTAACGAACCGAATGGGGCAGAGGCCTGGGGAAACAAACGGTGATCAATTTCTAGAAATGTATCTCGCTATGTCGAATTTCAGTAGTGCTGGCAAGGGTCTGCAAACCAAATCAGAAGGTCAGCAAGTGGACCCATTGAAATGGAGGCAGGTAAGTGGAGGTTGCATTAACATTATATTGTGAACACAGAGACTCTCATAATGATTAATTTCGGAATCGGTTTCGAATCCAGCCACGAAAAAGGCGAAATTTGTATTCAATTAAATGAAAATATTAAAATTAGGCATCTTATTACGGCCGTAAATCAACAATCAGGAAAAAAAATCTATTTGGTCAGTATTGTGCTCAATGGATGGCAACTAACAACCTTACTGCATATGGTCTACTCCAGACGCAGAGCAAGGTGATTGACTGTTAACGACTGTCATGACAATTAGAGAAGGGCAATAAATGCTGACTGTCAAATGTTCTTTCATCCCATGAATGTTTTCGTTTAACAAACGTACGACTGCTAAGTGTGAAAGGAAGTGACGTATATTAGGGCAGGTGAATGAACATTACGGGGCTGATGGATTGAAGCATACTCACCTAAATGCAAGCAGCATTATGGGTAATGCAGATGAACTCAGTGTCCGGATCAGTACATGCGACTATGATGTTGTACGCATTGTACAGACCTGGTTGAGAGAGAGAGAGAGACCGAGTTGGCTGTGCAAATTTCCAAGTTTTGATGCCGAATATCAGTTAAGCATGGAGATAAAACAAGTGGAGGAAAGTATTTCTAATCAAGGAGAACATCAAAAATGCATTAATGGACTCTATACTGCAGCTCGCACCCAGTGAGGCAACAAATGAAGAGCTCAAAGAATGTGGAAGTTGCAAACAACTTGATTGTACAACAGCCCCACCAACAGCCACTGGGACATTGAGGAGCAGATATGTTGACAGATTTTGAAATACACAACAACATGTTTGTCACCGTGAGTGACTTTAATTTGGTTAGCACTTCCTCAAACCAATCAGCTCTGACAGGACAACTTTGTCAGGTGCAATCAAGTAGAATTCTTCCAGCAAGATGCGAACAATTCAACTAAGAGATGAGAGATTTAACAAACAAACCACGTCTTTAACAGGGTATCATTTCAGTTGCATCACACTGTAAACTTTTGTTATAAATTCTGTGTCGTATAATCTTATAATTCACAACCACCAGATGAAGGAGCAGCAGTCTGAAAGGTCGTGCTTCGAAAGAAACTTGTTCGATCATCATCACGTCTTCATGATTTTGAACATTGTGCACCAAGTCCAACACCGCTGCAATCAAATCACAGTAGAAATCAACCAGCAAAATTAGGAGATTAAGGAGGGTCCATGGCATCGCCTTGATAAGTTATTTTAAAGGGAATTACAATTCATTTCATGCATATACTAATATCTGGAGTGTAGCCACGGTGAGGTTAGGGCCACTCAAAGTGAAAGTACTGAACCTGGGTTTGGAGACGGAGAATATGGTCAAGATCCAAATCGTGCATTTCTATCGTTATTCAGAAGGTGAATGACATCGAGGACAATGAAATTTGTGTAAGGCACGCTAAATTATTGGGAATTTTGAGTTGAAGAGAAAAGTGGCGTTGTGTCTCTTGATGAGCATAAAGATGAATAACTCCTCTGGGCCCGATGGGATCTACCCCAATTTATTAACACAGTCAAGGGAGGAGGCTGCTGTTGCCTCAATTTCAGCAATCAGGATCTCTTTGAGGTTCGTAGTCAAGGAAACACCTCCATGTTGATTCTCTCTCTCTCTCTGTCGAAGAAGAAGGAGAACCTACGTGAGATTTTACCTACGTCTTGCGAAGTGAGAATTTATAGGGATGTTCAACTATTTGGAAAAGCATCATTACGTTGTAATAGGGCTAGATGGGTGGTCAAATACTTGTGGAGAAATAGCAGATGGATCTGGGCAAGTATGAGTTTTTGCACTTTTGCAGCCCAAATTTTAAAGAAACTATTCAATTAATAGCACGAGGTTTCATGAGAGTGATGTACAGAGGGATATCGGGGTCCTAGTCAAAAATTCATTGCAAGTTGCAAAGAAGGCGAATGGCATGCTTGATGGTATTGGCGGAGGCATTGATTACAAGAGTCAGGAACTGATATTGTAGCTTTTTAAACTTTGGTTAGGATACTGATCAATTCTGGTTGTCACATTACAAAAAGGATGTGAATGTTTGGAAGGTATGATGAAAAAATACGAAAATGCTGCTTGAATGAAAGTGTATGAGGCATAAGGGAGACTGTAAAAAAAACTGGGGTTGTTTTTGTTTTCCTGGAGCATCGAGGCTGAGGGGAGACTTGATACTACTTTACAAAATTATGAGAATTAGCGACAGGGTGGATGCTCAGAGTAGATTTATCAGAGTTGAAATAATAAGCATCATAGGGCATACGTTTAGGGTAAAAGTGGAAATCTGATCGGAGATCTGAGGTGAACGTTCTTTTACAGAGAGTGGTAGGTGTCTGGGACATGATGGCAGGAGTTGTGGTGGAGGCAGATGCGATAAGGGCATTTAAGAACCATTTAGTTCGGCATACATTTAGTGAGTAAGATGTGGAAAATATTTTTATCATTTCATTTGAAAGAGTGGCGAAAAGATACATTGGCCAGTGACCATGTGAGGTTTCTTGATCCAAACCAAATTGTAGGTTAAGCTAGTGAGGCATTCATACCACTATCAGAAGAATTATCAGCGGAATATGAGAAGATGAGGAAAGTAACCTTAATTGCATATGACCTTTCACCGGACGACTACAGGCAACGTTTCAGGAATATAAGTTCAAACTTATTTGAGTTTTAAAGGATCAAACAAACAATTTTGACAGTTGGATAAGAATTTTAAAAGTCGGGGAAACCTACGATGCTATTACAGCGACAGTTATTTTGGCGGAGTTCAAAAATCCACTGCTTGACATAATGCGAAGACACATGGAAGACCAGAGAATTAAACCAACAAAGTTAGCATCCGAAGTGGCTGATCATTATCAGTTGCCTTTTGGACTTCACGAAGCATTCCTACTCCATGCGAGAAAGAATTTCGAGAAAAGAGAATTCTTCCAGTGGAACGAGAGTGGTATATGTTAGTGAAGATCATAAGGAGAACTTGCCAGACCCTTGAAGGGGACAAAGAAGTTAAAAACTCTGGTGTTTTCGTTGCAATTAAGTAGACCCAATGAAATCGCAGTGTTGATGGGTACGAAAGCACAGGAAAGCCAGACATGGGAAAGGATGAAAAGTCTGGAAGCCTGTCGAAATGGTAACAGAAAGCGCAGTGGAATTTGGAAAGCTTCATCACAGCATACCAGCTGATTGAAGGTTGGTTAAGTAGGCAGAGCCAGATATGCTTAAAAAATATATCTGCAAAGATAAAGTTTGTTGACATAGTCTAAGAGTAGTCAGTAAAACTTTTAGATTACTTACAGTGTGGAAACAGGCCCTTCGGCCCAACAAGTCCACACTGACCCGCCGAAGCGCAACCCACCCATACATATACCCCTTACCTAACACTACGGGCAATTTAGCATGGCCAATTCACCTGACCCGCACATCTTTGGACTGTGGGAGGAAACCGGAGCACCCGGAGGAAACCCACGCAGACACAGGGAGAACGTGCAAACTCCACACAGTCAGTCGCCTGGCGCTGTGAGGCAGCAGTGCTAACCACTGTGCCACCGTGCCGCAGGATCCTATCATTCTGTGGTTTTGAAGAAGGAAGAGCTATGTAGTCTTCAAGGAAAATTGCCAGAAACGGTACAGGTGACAGGAATTCGTGGTGAGACAAAAAACGCTCAAATATATAAAGTGAGGATAGAGTGTCAGGAAAATAGTATTTGCGGCAGGAGTACTGGGCAGACTCTCAACTCCAGGAAGAGAATTTCTCCTTGCAAATAATATAGTGAATTCACTGATTGGCGTATGGACTACTGTAGTCTAAAAAACCTTTGGAATTTCAGGCAACTGAAGCAATGCAAGTTTCTTTTCTGGGAATCTTCTCTATGTGGGAACAAGGTCAAAGAGTCAACAGTTGAAGGAAAAGAAATATAGCGCACAAATTAGGAAGCTGAAGTGGCATCAGCTGAGAATGTGTTCCATCAGATGTTTGGGACAAAACAGGAGAAAGTAAGGAATTATGCAAATATCCTTCACTCTGCAAAACTCAGCAGAAAGATGCAAATGTAAAACAGATTTATCAAAAAGCAAACACGGAGAGCAGTCTGAAAGTTTCCAATGTATTGTTACCTGAAAATGTGTCTTAATGAGCAAATTGAGATCTTTCCATGCTTGATGAGAAATGTGCAGGATTTCAACAATTTCTTTTGCCAGCAGGGGATAGAAAAAATATGTTTTGAGTGGTGCATGAGCTGTCACTTGGAGGTAATCAACTAGTGAAGAAAACAGAATTTCACACACAAGTACATTTTCACGAACCTGGAATGCACAATGATGTATTTGAATTTTGCCAGACGTGTCATGTATGTCAGATATTTGGACAATCACCATTATAAAACCTGTACCTTTAATAACGATTTCAGCACTTGAATAATTTTTGACAAGAGTCAAAGTACATAGCTCTCCTACCTCGAAGGCGAAGTGTAAATCAGCAGTTGTCAATAACAATGGATGGACCGACGAGATTTCCAGCGACCTTCCCAATATGCAATTTCACATCTAAAAGAATTGTAGAGGAATTTAGCCTTTTTTCTGTTAAATGTGGACTACCAAAAGAGATGCAGTCAGATCCAGGGTCAAACTTCACATCCAAATGATTTAAGGAAGTTATGGATGGCTGAAAATTAAACCAATTCAAATATACTGTGACCCATCCAGAATCACGGGGACGGTCTGAAAGGTAGCATCAAGCATTAAACACTATGTTGAGGGCTAATAGTCAGGATCATCCAGATTTTAGGGGATAAGGGAATCCCGTTCGTGTTTTTTTTGTGATCAGGTATTAATCAAATAAATTGTCCAAATTCAGTCCATTGAATTAGTTTTTTGGCTTGAAATAGAGAAGAATTACCATTTATTATGGAGAAAGTAGTCAGTCCGAATTCAGAGACATTATTTGGATAATGTGACTAACTTTACTGAACTTTAAATACAGATGGGGTGTTGGCTGGACATCATTAAACAATTTTGCAGCGTGTAATGAAGCAGTAAGCGGATTCAAAAGCAAGAAAAAACCCTAAAATTTGCGTTTAGGCCTCAGGTGATGGCGTTACTTTCAGTAATAAGTGAACCTTTAAAAGCAAGACTTAGTGGACCTTATCAAGCCTTTAGGAAGTAAGTAAGCTGAACGAATTGATAGGGACTCCAGACAGGAATAAATTTCAGCGTGTTATGTGACTACCTTCAAAAGGGATTCTAAAGGGAAGGAAAGCAAAAGAAGGAAGTGGTGATGATTAAAACACAGAAAGAAATACGAAGTTCAGAGGATTTTGAATTGGACATTGCTCAGGTTTAATTGGATAATGAGGAAGTTGTCAAAAATTTGGATACATTCGAAGTTTGTGAGGAGGTTTGTAGCATTTATTGTGGTTTGTCTCTGCCGCTTCCGGTTGTCAGTTCCAGCTGTCTGCTGCAGTGGCTGAAATATTGGGTCCAGGTTGATGTGCTTATTGATTGTTATTGATTGAATGCCATAGCACTCATCCACAGATTCAATCAATAAGCACATCGACCTGGACCCAATATACCGACCACTGCAACGGACAGCTGGAACTGACAACTGGAAGTGGCAGATTCAAACCACTACAAATGCCGGAGGAAAGATCACAGAAGCAGTTCACAGGAGGCTCCCAAGCACTGCGGATGTCACCTGGACAGGGGATGAAACGTCTCCAACACAAATTCCCAGCTCGACGAACAGATCCACAACATTTGGATAAATTATTGATTTACCTTCCTGAGAAAAATCGAAATATCCTTAAAAAGTTATTACTGTCACATGGGGAGATATGCAGAAATAAACTGGAAAGTACTAACCTAATTGTGAAACATGTAGATAC
The DNA here is from genome assembly GCF_020745735.1 of Hemiscyllium ocellatum. Lineage (NCBI taxonomy): Eukaryota > Metazoa > Chordata > Chondrichthyes > Orectolobiformes > Hemiscylliidae > Hemiscyllium > Hemiscyllium ocellatum. The sequence continues at coordinate 71,599,590 of NC_083420.1, forward strand.
AGGTGATGCTGCTCTGATTAAGCAACGTCTTTAACTCTGGAAAGTTGGCACAGGTTCAGGAAGAGATAGAACTCCTGCATCAAACTCGAATAATCGAAGTGAGCTGCAGTGCCTTGCGCTCACACTTCATAATGGTGCCAAAGCCTGGTGATACCCGATAGTAATGCGTGGACTATTGCAAAGTCAATACAGTTACAAAGACAGATGCATATCCAATTTCCCGGTTGGAAGACCGTGTTGAAAAGTTAGGGAAAGCATCCTACATTTCTAAGTTGGAATGCTCAGAGGCGACTGGCAGGTATCCCTACCTGAAAGAGTGAAGACAATTTCGGCTTTCGGAAAGCAAAATGGACATTACCAGTGTAAAGTGTCAAGATTAGAATGGTGCTGGAAAAATACAGCAGGTCAGGCAGTATCCGAGGAGCAGCAAAATCGACGTTTCGACCAGGACCCCTTTAATCAGGAATGACAGCATAAGCATAAAGTCATGGCATTAGATAAGAAAAAAAAATCGCTTTGGCTACATTTCAGTGACTAGCCAAGAAGGTCGTTGCCGGACTTCCTTCAAAATGTCTGGTGATTTTCTTTTGTCATGCATGGAAGGAACATTTACAACATTTATGGGACTTATTAAAATCAGTTCATAAGGCAGGCTTGATGGTAAACCTGGCTAAAAGTGAATTTGAAACAGCCTAAGTAACCTTCCTGGGCCACGCTATTGGACATGGACAAATGACCACACGGAATCTGAAAACGAAAGTGATTGGGCAATTTCTCATATATTCGACAAAAATAGCGGTACTACGGTTCTTGGGATTGAATAGATTTAATTCAACGTTTGTGCATTTATTTTTAACAAGGTGGTTGCTCTACACATTGAATTGCTGAAAAAGATGCAAGACGTTTAAGTGGACATAGGACTATCAGAAGGCGTGTGACAGCCTGAAAATTGTGTTAACCACTCGTACGGTATTCGCCACGCCTGATTAAAGAAAGTATTTCATGGTGGCATCGTTTTGAGTGATGTGGATTTCCATGCTGTGCTCCTGCAAGAGGAAGAGGAGAATTTAGAAAGACCTCTTGGGTATTTCTCCAGGAAGTTGAACGTTCATCATCAGAAATATTTGGCATTTAAGAAAGAGACTTTAAGCTTGGTGTTGCCTCTACAACATTTCATCGTATATAATAATAGCAAACCATCTGAAAGAAAAGAATGCACTGATCATAACCCAATGAAGCTTGTGGAGAAATTTCAGCACGAAGATGCTACACTGTTTAGATGCAGGTTGTTATTATAGCCATGCAGTTTGAACATTGTGGATGTTCAGGTCGAGAAAACGTGCTCAGCAATACATACAGAAACTCGACTGAGAAGCAGAGCCTTTCACTGGTTGGAGAACTACACAATAGATCAGAATGTAATTTTTCATGGTTGCATGTCTGTAGTCAATGAATGTACATATGTGTGTTACACTGCTCAGCGGTGTTCTTTGCATTTTTTGAGTTTAAAAAAATGAAGCTATCTTTAGATATTCAGGGCTCATATTTTTTTCTAAGTGGAGAAGTGTCACAATACTAGTTCTTTAACCAGATTACTGTGCCCTTGTGTCGTTTTTCACAGAGTGGTTAATTGGCCAATATCCAAATAGGCTGCTATTGAAACGTTTAAGTGGAGTCCTTTTGTTTACCCAAAGAGGTAATGACTCCAGCCAAAGATATGCATTCTTTAAAAAGAAAGGTATAATCAAAGGGGAGTGGCCTGCTAACTGTGTATCTCACGTTCATTCAAATTAGAACACCGTTTAAAATTCTGTTCAGACGTTTGAAGGTTTCAGCATGGAATGCCTGAAAAAAAGCTTATTAAATCTCTCACTCTCTAACTCCAAGCCTGTGCTCTCTAGTTGCTATCATTTTACTGTTTGTGCCAAGGATGTCTGAAATGGGACTACTGCAAGTATTTTCGGAACAGAATCATTAAGTTGGGTTTTAACCCTAAAATTGCATTGACTGCACCAACCACGAATGGACAAACGTTTGGTCCAATTTACTTGACGTGGAAATATCATCTCAAGAATGTAGAAATGAGTCTTTCATTTTGAAATGAAATGACTTTAAATAATTTCCTCTAAAGTAAAACTGAGTAAGAAGTCTCGATAAATGGAATGATAAATAGATGCAAAAGTAGAAAGGGGTTACAGATTGTTTTAAAATGAAAACAATGTGCTGTCATTCATGGTATAAATAATGTAAGTGTTTGGAGTTGTGGCAAAAATATACAGTATCCGCAGTCTTATTAGAAAGGAGCAGAGAGAATTGAAAATATAACACGGAAGTGCATTAAAGGCCCTTCCGCTGGCAATATTGCGCTGACCTTTGAAACCAATCTGAAGCCCATCAAACCGATACTATTCCATTATGAATCCCTTATTTACATAATGAAAAGTTAAATACCTTTAAAGTTGTAGAGTCTATTACTGTTAAAGACGTTGCATTCCACTCCCTTCTGTCTGAGCAAAGACATTACCTCTGACAACCATCTTCAATTGATCACTCCACAATTTAAAGCTGTGCTCCCCCGTGCGAGCCATCATAATTGAGAAAAAAGGCTTTCATTGTCCACCCTATTCAATCCTCTGATCATCTTGCATGTCTGTTCGGTCAATTCTCAATCCTCTACACAATACCCCATGTGCTGGAGTTTTGTCAGCTACAACATGCCCTCATGGTTCCGAAACTCAATCCATCTTCCAATAAAACCTAACACACTGATCACTTTCTTAATAAACATGTCAACTTGGGTGACAACTTTCAGGGATCTATGTATAGACACCATGATATTTCCGCTCAGTTGCACTAACAAAAATCTTACCATTAACCCAGTAATTTGTATTCCTATTCGCCTTACAAAGTGAAACACTTCACTGTTTTCTGCATTAATCTCCATTTGCCATCTCTCAGCATAGCTCTGCAGCTTATCTATGTCCTTCCATAACCTACAATATCCTTCAACACTGTGTACAACTCCACTGAACATAGCAGCATCTGCAATTTACGAACTCATGCTGCCACCCCCTAATCAAAGTCATTTGTAAATGACAACGAGCAGTGGATCCAAAACAAATCCTTGCGATGTACACCAAGCAAATGAACTGCAGGATGATCGTTTCCCATTAAGCTTCGCTCTCTGTCTTCTTTCACCCAGCCAATTTCGAATACAAGCAACTATATCAGCTTCAGTCCCATGCCCGCAAATGTTATGCAAAGGCTGATCGTGAGGAACCTTATCAATCGTTTTACTGAAATCGACTTACACCACATCGATCGTTATACCCTAATACAGCTGCTTTGTCACCATTTCAAATAGCTCAATAACGATAGATGCACGAATTACACTTCACAAAACCATGTTCACGATCCACACTCAATTTATTTTTCCAGATGACTATGAATCCTATCTCTTATAATCCATTCGAAAACGTAAGCCAGAACGGAATTATGGTTGACTGGTGTAGGAAATTTTAGATTAATTAATAATTTGCGGGTTTTATTATGAAAAGGGACGAAACACATGTTAGGCCATAGACAGGATAGGATCGAATGAATCCGTGGAAGAGTACAAAGGCAGTAGGATATACGTAAGAGCGAATTCGCGAGTGGAGAAAGAGGTCATGAGATAGCTTTGGCAAATAGAGTTAAGGAGAATCCAAAGGGTTTTTGCTCCAAATACATGAAGGACAAAGGGTAACTAGGGAAAGACTAAGCGATTTGATACAAATATATTAAGGACAAATGGGTATCCAGGGAGACAATAGGGCCCCTCAAAGGCAAGCAACGCGGCCTTTGGCTGGAGCCGCAAGAGATGGGGCGATACTAAACGAGAATTTTGCATTAGTATTTACTGTGGAAATGAATATGTAAGATATAGAATGTAGGGAAATAAATGGTAACACTCTGAAAATTACCCATATTACAGAGGAGGAAGAGCATTATGCTCTAAAATGCAGAAAAGTGGATAAATCCACAGGACCTGATCAGGTGTACCAGATAATTCTGTGAGAAGCTAAGGAAGTCATTTCTGGGCCTCTTGCTAACAGATTTGTATCATTGATAGTCACAGGATGCCATTGTTTAAGAAAGGTGGTATGGACAAGCAGGAAGTATAGACCAGTGAGCCTGACGTCAGTAGTGGGCAAGATGTCGGAGGGAATCCGCAGGGACAGGATGTACATGTATTTGGAAAGGCAAGGAATGATTAGGGATAGTCAACATGGCTTCCTGCGTGGGAAATCATGCCTCATAAGCTTGACTGAGTTTTTTGAAAAGTAACAAAGAGGATTGATTAGGGCAGAGCGGTAAAGTGATCGATATGGACTTCCGTATGACATTCGACAAGGTTCGCCATGGGAGAGCAATTAGGTAGATTTGACCTCATAGAATGCAGGGAGACCTAACTAGCTCAAAGGGAGAAGACACGGGGTGGTGTTGGATGGTTGTTTTTTCAGACTGGAGGCCTGCGACCAGTCGAGTGTCACAAGGATCAGTGGTGGGTCCACTACCTTTCATCTTTCATTGAAATGATTTCACTCTGATCATAAGAAATGCAGTTAGCAAGTTTGCAGAATACATCAAATTGGAGATGTAGTGGACAGTGAAGATGGTCACCTCCGATTAAACGGGATCTTGATCAGATGGGCCAATGGGCTGAGAATTGGTGGATGGTGTTTAATTCAGATAAAAGCGAGGTGTTGCATTTTTGGAAAGTAAACCTTGGCAGGAATTATACACTTAATGATAAGATCATCGGGAGTGTGGCTGAACAAAGAAACCTTGGAATGCAGGTTCATAGCTCCTCGAAAGTGGCGCGTTGGAGACTGAGGGGTGGCCTTATCCAGTTATATAAATTCATGAGGAGCATGGAGAGAATAAATAGACAAAGTATTGTCCCTAGGCTGGGGGGAATCCAGAACTCGATATCATTGCTTTAGAGTTTGGAGAAAGATATGAAAGAGACCTAAGAGACAACTCTTTCACAGAGAGTGTGGTACGTATGGAATGAACTGCCAGAGAAGTGTGGAGGCTAGTACAACAGCAACATTTAAAAGACATGTGTATTGGTATATGAATAGGAAGGGTTTGGAGGGGAATGGGCCTTGTGCTGGCAGGTGGGACTAGGTTGCGTTAGAATATGTGGGTAGCATGGATGAATAAGACTAAACGGACTGCTTCCATGCGGTGCATCTCTGTAACTCTATCTATGACGAGCAGCTGCTATGTTGCCATCCTCAACGATTTCTAGCCCAACATATCGCCACAACGCTAACAACTGCCTGTTCCATTCCACCATCTTAGAGAATGACATTATCAGATCCGATTTTCCCAGAGGAAGAGAGAACAGGGCATATGGCTGTGTCGGGATGAAAGCGATTTATGCAGATTAGAATGTTTACTGGGACCAGGAGGCTAAAGTGGAGACGAGACAAACATAAACAGCTTTAACTGTCAAAGTCTCTAAACACCACGTTGTTCAGGAAAATTTCAGAGGATGCTTTCAACTCATTAAACTCTCGCTTATGGCACCAGCACACATCCATTGAACCACTCCGCAGAGATTGTTAATATTGCTGTTGAATATTTATAATATAATAAACAGAGACGAATATGCCCTCCCTCCCCATACCCTCATAGAAGGACTACGCAATCACTAATTGCATTACCTGACTTACAGAGAAGCACCACGAGCTCAATCCCAATTTCTTGTTGGATTTTCGTGGTTGTTTGTCACTGAATTTTTGTGGTTCTGGGCCTGTGAATTAGGACAATGTGATCGTCTGCAGCAATGGCTCCCTCCTTGTGTGGGAAAGTTGACGTAGCAACTAATGTGAAGCCGCATTGCTATTGAAACATACATTTCAACAATATCCTGCTCTATCCTCTGAGCCTTTGATGTTATGTCGAAATCTATCAAGTTCTGTCTTCAATATACAATACTTAAGTATGGAATTTGCACAGCATTTGTGGGCAGCAAAATAAAGGAATAAACCAATTCTGAGTTCCCACGTTTCAGTCTGCTGCTCGCCAATATTCCTTTTATGTATCTGCTGCTCCCTCTAGCATATCCTCTGACACTGTACTTATTGGTATTTTCAAACGTTCTTCGTTGCATGGCCCGGTGAATGTATGATCGTCAGCATCCAACGTTGTGGCCGTAGTAACCTCGTTCGAATCACACTCACAAGAAGGAGTGTTATCCTCATTTTAGTAATAATGATACATGTTAAAGAAATACGGGCATGAATTAGTTAATTTTAGGAGAAAATATTCTCCCAGATAATGATTTGCGTTTTGGTCAAACTCGTCTCTCTCACATCTCTGCGAGTCATACATCAGGATTCAAACTCACTCATTCTTGGAGATTTAGCTCCCTCCCGCAATCACTTACCCTCGATTAAGTTCCGCCTCCTATTTCATTGCACTCAATTTCCCATTGACACCATTCATTCTGTGCTCGTACGGTCAGTTTTTTTTGTGTAAACCTGCCCCAATCTCACCACTGTGAATGTCAAACCAGTCCATCCATTTTAATACCGCAGTTGTGGGAACAACCCTCGTGCAGCAGCTTTTATGGACAAGGGATTATTGGTGCATTAGGCTCAGGAAAAGGATATAGACAGGCATTGAAAAGGAAACAAAGATTACTGGAAAAGACTTACTTCTGTGGATTTTCATATCAGTTATTTCATTTGTTCGAGTGTTGGGTGCAGTTCTGCATTCACATTATGGCAAGGATATGATCGCTTTGGAAACGAGACCAGACAGATTTACCAGTAAAACTATGAGCAGAAGGGTTTCAGGTGTGAAGAGAGATTGGACACATTGGAATTGCTTTTCTTAGAGCAGAGGAGATTGGGAGAGACATGATTGAGATTTACAAAATAAAGAGGGATATTTTCGCATAGACTGAAATAAACGTTTCAAATTGATGAAGGAATCGATCACCGGGGGTAAGAGGGATCAGATTTAAGGCGAAATGTGGAAAGATTCGAGTGAATGCACAGAAAAACGCTTTCAGACAGTGGGTAGATTCAGAAGAATTCAGATGTGAATCTGTGATGCCAAGGCATGCAAGGCTATGGAGACGTGATTCAAAAAGGAGTTCGGATTGTTACATGATTGCTGTTGTCAGTAGTGGTATATCGGGTGGCAGGCTTCTTTCTGCAATGAGATCCTGGGTAGTACATCCACCTGTCACCGGGTGAGACTGGATTCAGTTACACTCCGGTTCTGGCGCTTTCCTTTTTGGAGGACTCGGCGGGTAATACTGCATCTTTCAGCCCCAGAAATCAGCGTACGATTCCAGCTTTGGGCCACTTATTCTGTAGAATTCGCACATTCCGGTTCTCTCTCCCCCGTGTGGGTTTCCTCTGTCTGCTCTGAATTCTTCCCACAGTCCAAATGTGTGCAATGTTGTTAGATGGCAATAAAAACTCGATAGACACTAAGTTCTGTAAATGAAAGACTAACGCAAGAATTTCAGCATCAGAGAAGTCAGAATTTCAATTCCGTGTCGAAACACTCTTCCTCAGAACGGTTCGTGATTCCTAACGTAAGTTTGATTTCTCTCCATTGACCCTGCATGACCTCATGAGCTATTCGAGCAATATCTCATCTTGTAAGTGAGTGATAACTACGGGTTTAGAGAGATAGAGTAGGGGTGAGTGGAATTCTTCGGTGGCACAATATTGAAACCATTGGCCGAATGATTGTGTCTGCATGCAGTCTGATTTTATTATCTCTGAATCTGAGTTTGTGTCCTTTGTATTCTCATCTTTGGTTTTTGACATTCCTTCTATAATGTGAATTGCAGAACTGCTCACAAACTCCCACTGCAGTCGAACAAACAAATGAAATCAATATACAGTATCGGCATTATCACATTCCCCAGTGAGGGTTATTAATACATGTTGTTCCAAATTAAATGGAGCATCTCATAGAAAGCTCTGTGCTGTCTCAATCAATGTAGGATGGACAGCATCTCCCGGGAGACAATATCCGTGAAAGTGCAGAAACGTGACCTCTGCAAGCTACGTCCTGTGCCCGTTGGAATGAAAAGAATTTGATAGATTGTTCCAGGTTGTAGTGTTTACTAGCAGCAGGAAGCTGAGTGTGATATTCATTCTATCTTACTTTCCCCACGATCCCAATGGACAGAATATCACGCATGCCCAGCACCATGCAGGATACTTCCACTCTGAGCACACTAGTCCAATCTTCCTTGACCCCCGACACCTCCCCATCCGACACCAACTCGTTAAATCCACTGAAGTTGTAATATCTGCCGGATTGCATTATCGCACCTCACTGTGTAAGTTTGAAGATGCATCTTCCAGTGATTTATCCACAATTCACTCAGTCTAGTCAGCTGTATTTCCTGATCACAATGTATTCTCTTCCAGACTGTAGAGAGGAAAACCGACTTGCTGACAACCTTGAGAGCACCCCGAAGCCCCGAGCTTCCAATTTCCTGCCACTTCGACATTGCACTGAGTTCCCATGGCATAATTTCAGTCGCGGGTCTGCTGCTATGCTCCCGATAGACATTGCCATAGCGGAAGAACGGCGCCTCATTTTCTAACTTGAGACCGTGCAGCGTTCAGGATTAAACATTGAGTTCAATAATTTGAGAAAGTGTCCTCCTCCACGTTTATTTCCCAGCTGCATACCCATCAGTACGGAAGATTTATCGTTAGGCTTGAAACTTGTCTTTCCTTTCTCTCCAAAGATATACTTGAACTGCTGATTTTGTTCCAACATTTCTTCTTTTCTTTGGACCAACTTGTTTCGTTCTGATTGCCAGATTGCAGGAAGCTTGTGATTGCACGAGAGAGTGTTCAGAGGAGATTGAACAAGATGTTTCCTGAACTGCGCCATTCCCTCTATGAAGATGGACATGCTAGTCTGGGGCTGTTTCCTTGATATCAGAGAGGGTTGAGTGAGGAACAGATTAACATGCACAGTCAGAATATGAATATGTGTGATCGGAATAATCATCTTATGGAAATGATTAATAACTCAGTAGGTAAATTAAAAACAAGTGTTACGAGGTTTAGCGGCGATTCAAGAAGAACGTTTTGACTCTGAGAGTGCTGTTTAGCTGGAATTCACTGTCTGAAAGTGGGGTGATACTGAGAGTCATCAGAACATTTCTGAAATATTTAGCAGTGCACTTAAAAAGCCAGACCGCACATGGATAAGGATCACGCACTGGAAAGGCGAGCGAGGATAAACAGATGCTTGGTGAAAGACACAAAAGCAGTATCATTGGCTGCTCACGCATGCTGTCTAGCGCAGCTCTGTGGTGCACTAAAAAGCAAGAGAGGATTCTCCATTGTTATTAAGATGGTGATTCAAAGCTTGTGGGTTTGAGTCTCTCCAGAGTCGAGTTTTAGTTCAGATTTAAAATCAAGCAACGATTGTTCAACTGATGCAGTATCAATTCCAGTCATCAGCGGTTCTTGTCCCTGCTTACGACCAGAGGAAATTCTTTATTTTCTCTCAGCAACTTTTGAGGGAATCGTATCGCTTGAAACATGGTCAGGCTACAATCAGTTGCTCACCTGCAAAACATACGGAGTTCCTGCTGAAACCAATCACTCTCAGCACATTTCTTTCCCACATTTGCACAGGCGTTTTCGATTTCTTTAATGTCTGTTTCCCACTGGGCGACAGGATGATGTGGAGGTGCACGCAAAAGACATTGAAGTGTTCAGTCAGACATAGTGATAACCAATGGCGGGGCAGGCCAGTGAGTAGAACGGCCTCCCGTTCCTCTCTCTCCTTTCTGTTTCTGACGGAGGATTTTTAAAAATACCAAGATGACAGCAATGTGAATCTACACCACGGAATATCAACGTCCTCCATTTTACACCGCTGCTCTAAATGCTGGAAGAGACAGCTGCTAGTTCAGGTTTAGATGAGACAGTAGAGGATTTCCACAGGAGCTGTGTCAGACTGCATGCTCCACAGACAGGTTTCCAAAAGGATCATTGAAGCAAGGCAGTACGGGGATTTTTGGGGGTTTGGGAACAGATTTCCCTTTTGCAGGGCTGGTGTTCTTGCCATGATACTGAAAATTAATTTTGGACATTCCCAATCTTACTCTTGATACTTTATAATTTAAACTGAAATTCAATTTAGCTTCGCACAATGTTCTTCTATCTTCAGTATTTAGGAAAATTGTTCCATGTGTCCTTGGATGTAGTAAAGGTAAAGATTGATGATAAATGCAATATGTGCCATGTTCCGTGCGTGAACTTTCTATAGGAATTTTGTGACATTTCACTGAATCGAATTCTGTGCTGAATTGAAGTTGATTGAATGGAAAGTCCTTTAAATCGACAATGCAACATTTTCTGTAAACAATGCAGGTACCCACGGAAACCTACATTCAATGAAGTCTATTTTGCATAAAATTTTGCTATGTTGCTTTCCTAAACCTAATCCTCTGATAATCAGAACCCATGTCAGCGTAACCTCCTCTACGTTAATTATCATTTTAGAATAACAGCAAAGATAGAAAAATTGGATTGAAGTGTCTAGTGGCATGATTAGCTCACTTTACGGGGTTGGTGTCTGTGGTTCCAGTGGTGCAATTGATATGTGAGTTGTACTTGAAGGCACATAGCATGCCGAGATTGTAAGTTCGCTTTTAACATAATCAGCCTTTGCTGACATTGACTAATAGTCATTGAGACATCAAGCTGAAGAATAGTTGAAAAAAAAACCTCGTTGAGTAAAACAGCATTTATTCTAAACGCGCAGTCTCTGGTTTTATACAGTGTTCAGTCTTTGGGAAAAGTGTCCATCATTAACTGAAAAGCTGTAAATATTCTGCAAGTGAGTATCCATCTACGGATAGAGAAACAGATTTGATGCTTTAGCTCGATTATCTTTCTTATATCGCTGATCCTGTACTGGATTACATTCTGGGAAAGGCTCTTTCATATTATTCCATTTGCCGCAAACTCGCACAGCTCACTGACCACAAAGGAAATTAGATTAATTACATTGCCTAGTTTGAATGTTCTCAGCAAATCTGTTCCTGACATGTTGAATATTCTTTAAAGTCCTTCTGTGAGGAACCGAGGATTCAAACAGGAACAAGTACGAATTGTGTCGCTGGATTTCTCAGGCGGAGATCAGTGAATATTAAATGTACTCACACACGTTTTTGCTGATTTTGACCAAACGTTCACGTCAACAGATGACAATGATAGTGATGTTTCACATTCACAGGTCACTTCTTAGTCACTGTGGTATGACTTCCCAATTAAAGGGATGTTAGAGTCGCTTTTTTAATGAATTAAGTGAAATAGAGAGATGAGGATTCTTATGGTAACTTCAGATGAAGCGAGAATTAATCTCATGTTGGTTATTCCACTGTATATCATAAATCAGTTATCCAGTGGAATGAGCGAACTAGCTTCACTGTAATGCAGAGCTAAAGCTAACAGCTCAGTGCATTTGCAATTTATATTAGTTCATGTAGAACAAGCAGTTACACCATTGAATACCATCAGCAGTTTTTTTTACCAATTAGTCTCTTAATAATTATAGGTGCTGTGCAAATTGTGTCCGGTTAATGTCAAACAGTTGAAAGTTTGCCCCATTTGCATCATCATTCTGGCAGCCAATACTCCACATCCCTATTAAATTAATTCCCAGTATGTCTGAATGCTGCCTTTCAAGTATTCTGGATTAGTTTATAAAATATTTTTTCTTTCTCTGTAACGTCATCTCCAATTTAAATAATTCTCAAGAAAAAAAACTTTCACCAAAGTTTCCTTTATCGTTCCCCGCTGGTTATAAAGTTTTAGATTAGATTACTTACAGTGTGGAAACAGGCCCTTTGGACCAACAAGTGCACACTGACCCGCCGAAGCGTAACCAACCAATTCCCGTACATTTACCCCTTTACCTAACACTACGGGCAATTTAGCATGGCCAATTCACCTGATGTGCACATCGTTTGGACTGTGGGAGGAAACCGGAGCACCCGGAGGAAACCCACGCAGACACGGGGAGAATGTGCAAACTCCACACAGTCAGTTGCCTGAGTCGGGAATTGAACCCGGGTCTCTGGCGCTGTGAGGCAGCAGTGCTCACCTGAATGAGCGTATTTCGCTCCTTCTGACTCGCATCAACCACATATCTGTTGGAAAACCTCCATTAAAACACAACAACTTCTGTTTTCTCCCATGTGATTCTTCATCTATTCCACCATCCTATTAGACTTCGTCTTTTCATTGCTCATGGCTTTCTAATCCAGTAAACCTTGTTTCCGTACTTTCTTAAGGGTTTGTATCAATGAACTCTGACCGTGTCCTTACAAACATCATTATATTCAAGTAAACGCCGCCCACGCATGTCATCATTTCTTTATATCTCATCAATTTCATCCGGGAAAGGATGTTGCATCCAATTCAATGCATGAAAACTCACTGCTACTCCAAGCAACTTCATTATTGATGCACAGAAGGTGACAGCTATTTCTGTTACAGCTGAATCCATTGGCTGCAACATAATCGGGTCAAATCCTGGTCACACAAGTGACTTCTGTTCTAATTTTTATTTCCTCTTCACGTGTACTGAGGTCACGCAATAAGGGATTACTCAATATTGTAAAAGAAAAATACAGAGGCGTGTGAAGTTTTGTGGTTCCGAGATCAGAGCAGCTTTTATTAATTTACAACAGAGATTGTTCAAATCTCAGTCTCTGGTATGTGAAAGAGAGCGATGTTGAGAGAAATAGGCTGTTTTGGCAAATAACAGTTTATGTGGTTGCTGTGATATTTAGCTCATTTGTAAGTATTGCCTCATTTAGGATTTTGAAGTTGTGTGCTCTCTACAAAAGAACACAATTATTATCACTTCGAAATTTCACTCCTGCTTGTCTCTGCATCTTCCTGCAGTCCATTAAAAGCTATCAACACTTCTAGATTTCACTCCTGCTGATCTCTGTAACATCGTGCACTCCAGAAACAGTTATTAACTCTTCCAGAATGCATTCCGGCTTGTCTTTGCAACATCCTGCAGACCATGATCAACGATTACCTCGTTCAGATAGAAATCCTGCTTGTACCTGTAACATCCGGCAGACCATAAACAAGAATTATCTCCTCCAGATTTCAATCCTGCTCGTACCTGTAACATTCGGCAGACCATGTAAGTATTGCCTCTTGCTTGTCTCTGTAACGTGCTTCAGATCATAAATAATGATTACATCTTCAGATATCATTCCTGTTTGTCTCTGTACCAACCTGCAGACAATAGACAAGTATTGCCTCATACACATTTCACTCTTGCTTGCATGTGTAGCATCATGCATTCCATAAGCAGATATTACCTCTTCCAGATTTCAAGCCTGCTTGTCGTCTCTGTGACATCCTGCATGTTATAAACAACTACTACATCTCCCAGGTTACACTCCTGTTTATCTCTGTACAATCCTGCAGACCATAAACAACCATTACCTCTTCCAGAATTTGTTGTTGTTCATCTCTGCAACATTCTGCAGATCATAAACTATTACCTCTTCCAGATTTTTCTCTGCTTGTCTCCGTACCATTCTACAGATCATAAACAATTATTATATTTTCCAGATTTCATTTATGCCTGAAGATGTAACATTTTGCAGACCATATACAAGTAATAACTCTTCCAGAATTAATTTCAGCTTGTCTCTGTAGCATCCTGTAGACCATGAATAACTATTACCTCCTCCATATTTCACGCCTGCTTGTCTATGTACCATCCTGCAGACCATAAACAAGCATTACCTGTTCTGGATTTCATTTCTGTTTTTCCCCTAAAATCTGACAGACCATGAACAAGTATTGCCTTTTAGACAGTTCACTCCTGCTTGCATCTATGCCATTCCGCAGTCCGTAAACAGCTATTATATCTTACAGATTTCACGCCTGCTTGTCTGTATAACATCATGCATAATATAAATAAATACTGCCTCCTACAGATATTACTCCTGCTTGTCCCTGTAACATGCTGCAGATTGTAAACAGCTATTACCTCTTCCAAATTTCATATCTGAATGTGTCTGTACCATTCTTCATTCGATGAACGACTATTACCTCTTCCAGATTTCATTTCTTTTGTCTCTGTAACATTCTGCAGGTCATACATTATTTACGCTTCCACAAGCCATTTCTGCTTGTCCCTGTAACATTCTGCAGAGGATAAAATATTATCTCGTTCAGACCTCCTTCCTGTGTCTCTCTGTAGCATCATGCAGATCATAAACAACTATTACCTCTTCCAGAGTCCATTCCTGTCTGACCCTATAACATTCCGCAGACCATAACAAGTAATTCACCTTCCAGACTTCATTCCTGCGTGTCCCTGTAGTATCCTATAGACCATTAACAACTATTACCTCTTCCAGATTTCTCTCCTAATTGCTTCTGTTCCATCCTGCAGAACTTAAAAAACTATTAACTCTTCCAGAATTCATTTCTGCTTGTCTCTGTGTCATCCTGCAGTCCATGAATAACGATTGCCTCTTCCAGGTTTCATTCCTGATTTTCTTTAAGCCGTCCTGCAGATCACAAACAGCTATTACCTCTCGCAGGTTTCCCTCCTGCTTGTCTCTGTGACATCCTGCAGATTATAAACAACTACTACCTCTTCCAGATTTCATTCCTGCATATGTCTGTCCCATCCTGCAGATGATAAACTATGAACTCTTCCAGAATTCATTTCTCCTTGTCAATGTAACGTCGAGCAGTCCTTAAACAACTTTACCTCTTGCAGATTTCACTACTGCTTGTCTTGGTAACATCCTACAGACCATGAACAAACATGACCTCTTCCAGATTTCTCTCCTGCTTGGCCCTGTAACATTCTGCAGTGCATAAACAAATATTACCTCTGCCAGATTTCATTCCTGCTAGTCTCTGTAACTTCTGCGAAACCGTAAACAACTATTTCATTTTGCAGATTTCACATCTGCTTGTAGCTGCAACATAGTGCAAACCATAAGCAACAACTACCTATCCCAGATTTCATTCCCTCCTGCAACTATAACATCCCCACACCATAAACAACTATTCCTTCTTACAGATTACATTCCCACTTGTGTCTGCACCATCCTGTAGACCATAAACAACTATCATATCGACCAGATTTCATTCCTGCTTGCCCCTGTAACTTCCTGCAGACCATAAACGACTATTACGTCTTCCAGATTTCACTCCTGCTTGTCTTTGTAACATTCTGCAGATCATGAAAAACTATTACAGTTTGCAGATTTCACACCTGCTTCTATCTGTTACATCCTGCAAACCATAATCAACTATTAATCTATCCAAGATTTCATTCCTGCTTATCACTATAACATTTCCACACCATAAACAATTATTATGTCTTCCAGATTTTATACCTGCTTGTCACTATAACATTATGCAGACCATACACAACCATGAGCTCTTCCAGATTTCACTCCTGCTTGTCCCTGTAAGATCCTGTAGACCACGAAAAACTATTACATCTTCCAGATGTTACTGCTGCGTGCCTCTGTAACATCCTGCAGATCATAAATAATTACCTCTTTCAGATTTAATTCCAGCTTCTCTTTGTAGCATGCTGCAGACCATCAACAACTATTACCTCTTCCAAATTTATCTCCTGCTTGTCCCTCTAACATCCTGCAGACCATAAAGGACTATCACCTCTCCAGAATTCACTCCTGCTTGTCCATGTAACGTCCTGCAGACCATGAACAACTATTACCATCTCCAGATTTCACTCTTGCTGGCCACTGTACCATCTTGCAGATCATAAAAAACCATTACGTCTTCCCGTTTTTATTCCTACTTGATCCTGTAACGTCCTGCAGCCCATAAGCAAGTAATAACCTTTGCAGAATTCATTCCAGCTTGTCTCTGTCAATCCGACAGACCCTAAACAACTATTCCCTCTTCCAGATTCCAGGTTGGGATTTGACGGCGGAGGTGCAGGTTGTGGATGAGATGCTTTGGAGTGCATCTTCAACCACGTGGGAAGGGAAATTGCGATATCTATATAAGGTGGCTATCTGGTGTGTTCCGCTGTGTTACTGGTCCTCCTGGGAGCAGATACGGTGGAGGAGGAGAAATTGGAAATACAGGATGGCATTTTTGCAGAAGGTAGGGTGGGAAGAGGTGTAATCCAGGTAGTTGTGGGAGTCGGTGGGTTCGCAAAAACTGTGTCAGTTCGGCAGTCATTAATGGACATAGGGAGGTCCAGGAAGAGGAGGGAGGTCACAGAGATGTTCCAGGTGAATTTAAGTTCGGGGTGGAATGTGTTGCTGAAGTTGATGAACTGCTTAATCTCCTCGCGGGTGCATGAAGTCGCCCGATGCAGTCATCAACGTAGCAGAGGAAGAGGTGGGGAGTGGTGTCGGTGAAACTATGGAAGATGGACTGTTTGGTGTAGCCAACAAAGAAACAGGCTTTGCTGGGGTCCATACGGGTGTCCATGACTACCCCTTTGGTCTGGAGGTATTGTGAGAATTCGAAGGAGAAATTGTTAAAGGTGAGGACAAACAAATTAGAGCGTCAGTTGAAAGGTACTGTTGGGGACGTTGGGAGAGGAGGAAACGGAGATCTTGGAGGCCCTGATCATGGCAGATGGAGGTGTATAGGACTGAATGTCCATGGTGAAGATGAAGGGTTGGGGGCCAGTAAAACATAAGTCTCGGAGGAGATGGAGGGTACGGGTGGAGTTTCGAATGTATGTGGGGAGTTCCTGGACTAGGGAGGATAGGACAGTAGGTGGAGATGAGTTTGGTGGAGCAGGAGCAGGCTGAGGCATTTGGTCGGCCATAGTGGTGAGGATTGTGGATCCTGAGAAGGAGGTAGAATCGGGCGGTGCGGTGTTAACGGACTATAAGGTTGGAAGCTGTGGATGGGAGATCTTCTGCAGTGATGAGGTTCTGTACTGTCTGGGAGATAATGGTTTGGTGATGTGTTGGGGTCATGTTCGAGCCGGCGGTAGGAGGAGGTATCTTCGAGTTAGCATCTGGCTTCAGCGGTGTAGAGATCAGTGCACCAGACTACCACTGCACCCCCTTTATCTACTGGTTTAATGGTATGGTTGGGATTGGAGCAGTGGGTTTGGAGGGCTGCGCATTGTGAATGTGAGAGGTTGGAGTGGGGGGGTAGACACATTCAGGCGGTTAATATCTCCGCGGCAGTTGGGAATAAAGAGGTTGAGAGGTGGGTAATAAGCCAGCACGGGGTGTCCAGGCGGATGGAGTGTGTTGAAGACGTGTGAAGCGGTCCTCAGAAAATGGATGGGAGTCCTGATTGTAAAAGTAGCCTCGGAGGCGGAGGCGGTGGAAGACGTTTTCGCCGTCATGATGCATATTATATTCATTGATGCATGCACGGAGGGGGATAAAGTTAAGGCCTTTGCTGACGACTGATCATTCGTCTTCCGTGAGGGGAAGGTCTGGGGGAATGGTGAAAACTCAACAGGGCTGGGAGCTAGAACCTTGGGTAGTTGTGGAGCTGGGAGTGGGGGCGGAGCCTGTAACTGGAGTTGGTGTGGTGGTGTGTGGAATTGAGTGGAGTCATGAGCAGGGATTGTGTTCCCCTCAGGGTTCTGGGGGGTGGATTTGGTGCCAGAGAGACCTGTGGGGGGCGTGTTGGCAGAATGCAGGTGAGTGGCCTTGGTGAGGAGGAAGTGGTGGCAAACACAGCAATGGAGGGGGCGGAATTCGCTAAATGTGTGACTTCAGTGAAGATGTGAGGAACGAAAGTGATGGCACAGGTGGTGCATGAGGAAACGTGCCGGGTGGAAGTGGCCATTATGGGGGCGGAAGTGACGTCAACGATCACCGGGAGGGATGGTAGCTGTACCAGCCACATGGCTAATGGCGTCCGAGCATTTCCAGAGGTCGGGGCAATCTTCTGGAATATTTGATGAATGCTGGTCATTGAGGTGGGTGTACAAAAGTTTATGGTAGATGCAGTTTTTGATGTTTGAGATGGTGTTGAAATACTGTTTGTTGAAAGGATGAATTCCTTTTAGAATATCGTATTGAGTGGGTCGTTTGGAGTTCTGAGAGAGTGTGGCCCTCAGCTGAGTCAGGACTGACTGTAGTGAGGTTAAGTGCTGGCGCATTGCTGCGAGTGTGGAACGGAGGATCCAGACGGAGAACTGTTTCTGGTGTTTTTGAATCTGTAAGTAAAAATGCAGACCTCATTTTTTACTCGAAGATTTTAACCTACTGCGAATCCTCTACAAGGATGCCTTCCTTGAAGAAGCTCTCTTCCTCCCTCTACACTCTCTCTTATTCCTGATGAAGGGCTTATGCTCGAAACGTCGAATTCTCTATTCCTGAGATGCTGCCTGGCCTGCTGTGCTTTGACCAGCAACACATTTGCAGCAGTTTTTGAATCTGTAGTCTGTACTGATTGCCCTGTTGGGTTCCGAACTCTGCTGGTTTAAATGTAGTCTGGAGTTCATATGGAATCAGTTGGTAATGGAGGCAGGCACTGAGGAAGCAAATGTGGCTGTGGTAGTGAATCTGTTCAGTACATGGTTGAACAGCTTCAGGACAGAAGAGTTGACTTGAGGGTTGCAGTGTGCGAGAGACTCTCTGAGATTCCTTCCAATGCATCTCATCCACATCCGACACCTCCGCCATCAATCCCCAAACATCCAACTGTAACAAGGACAGAACACGCCTCCCCTCCCCATTCCACTTTTTGCAAAGAATGCTCCGTTAATGACAACCTGGTCAGGTTCACGCCCACCCCCCACCCTCCCAACAACCCCCGCTCCTGTCATAGCACCCTCCCCTGTCACTGCAGGAATTGCAAAACCTTGGCCCACATCTCTTCCTTCAGTACGATCCAAGGCCCCAAAGGAGCTTTCCACGTCCATCAACGTTTCACCTGCTCATCCACCAATGTCATTTGTTTTATCCATTGCTCCCGATGCGGTGTCCTCTGCATTGGGGAGACTGGGCGCATCCTCGCAGAGAGCTTCAGGGAACATCTCTGGGACACCCACACCAACCAAATCCAACGTTCCGTCGCCCAACATTTCAACTCCCCCTCCTACTCTGCCAATGACATGCAGGTCCTGGTCTTTGTCCACTGCCGCTCCCTCACCACCCGACGATTGGAGGAAGAACGCCTCATCTTCCGTCTCGGAACACTTCAACACCAGAGCATCAATGTGGACTTCACCAGTTTCTGCATTTCCCCTCCCCCACCTTACCTTAGTTCCAACCTTCCACCTCAGCACTGTCCTACCTGCCAATCTCCCTTCTCACCTATCCGCTCCACCCTCCCTTCTGACCAATCACCTCTATGTCCACCCACATTCACCTATTGTACTCTTTGATACCTTACCCCACCCTCGTCTCTGACCTATCACCTCCACCCCTGCCCCCTTTCACCTACTGTACTTTTTGCTACCTTCTCCCTGCCCCATAGAATACACCATTTATCTCTTCACCGTGGAAGTTCTCTGCCTCTATTCCTGATGAAGGGCTTTTGTCCGAAACGTCGTTGTACCTGTTCCTCGCTTGCTGTCTGGCCTACTGTTCTGCTCCAGCACCATTCTGATATAAATAAGTATTGCCTCTTACACATTTCACTCCTGCTTGTCTCTGTAACATCCTGCAGATCATGAACAATTATTACATCTTCCAGAATTCAGTCCTGCTTGTCCCTGTAACATCCTGCAGACCATAAACAAACATAACGTCTTCCAGATTTCATTCCTGCTTATACCTGTAATATCCTGCAGACCATAAACAAGTGTTGTCTCTTACACATGCCACTCCTGCTTGTATCTGCAGCATCCTGTATTCCATAAACAGATATTATCTCTTCCAGATTTCACTCATGCTTCTCTCTTGTGACATACTACATGTTATAAAATACGATTACATTACGCAGATTTCACTCTTAATTGTCTCTATACCATCCTGCAGACGATAATCAACTACTACTTTTCCAGATTTCATTCCTACATGTCTCTGCAACATTCTGCTGATCATAAACATTCTGCTGATCATTACATCTTCCAGATTTCATTCGTGCCTGCAGCTGTGACATTCTGCAGATCATAAACAAGTAATAACTATTCCAGAATTCATTCGTGCTTGCCCTGGTAGCATCTTGTAGACCATGAATGACGATTACCTCTTCAAGATTTAACTTTTAATTTTCTCTGTACCATCCTACAGACCGTAAAAAGTTATTAACTCTTCCAGATTTCATTCCTGCCTGTCTCTGTGGGATCCTGCAGAGCATAAACAGTATTAAATGTTCCAGATTCCACTCCAATATATCTCACTACCATGTGGAAGACTATGAATAACGATTACCTCTTCCAGATTTCATTCCTGTTTATATCTGATCCACTCTGCACACCAGAAACAACTATTACCTCTTCCAGATTTCATTTCTGCTTGTACCTCTAACAGCTGGCAGACCATAAACAAGTATTGCCTCAGACACAATTCACACCTGCTTGTATGTGTACCATTCTGCAGTCGATAAAGGGATATTATATCTTCCAGATTTCACTACAGCTTGTCTCTGTAACATCATGATTAATAAAATCTAATTCGTCCTCTTCCAGACATCGCTCCTGCTTGTGTCTGTCACGTCCTGCAGATTGTACACAATTATTACTGTGTCCAGATTTTATTCTGGCATGTGTCTGTACCACCCTGCTGTCCATCAACAACTATTACCTCTTCCAGATTTCACTCCCGCTTGTCTCTGTAACATCTGCAAAGGATAAATTGTTACCTTGTCCAGAATTCATTCCTGCTTGTCTCTGTACCATCCTGCAGACCATTAACAACTATCACCTCTTCCAGATTTCGTTCCTGCCAGATCATGTAACAATCTGCATACCAATAGCAAGTAATACATCTTCCAGAATTCATTCCTGTTTGTCCGTGTAGCATTCTGTAAACCATTAACAACTATTACCTCTAAGGGATTTCACTTTTAATTGTTTCTGTGACATCCTGCATGTCATAAAAACTATTACCTCTTTCAGATTTCACTCCTGCTTATCTGTTTACAATCCTGTAAATCATAAAACAAAATTAACTCTTCCAGAATTTAGTCCACCTGTAGTATCCTGCAGACCATGACCAATTATTACCTCTTCCGTATTTCACTCGTGCTTGTTTCTGTACCATTCTGCAGTCCATGAATAACGATTACCTCTTCCACATTTGAGTTCTGCTGGTCTCTGTAACGTCCTGCAGACTGTAACCAACGATTAACTCTTCCAGATTTCATTCCTGCTTGTCTCTGAACCATCCTGCAGACCAGAAACAAATATTACCTCTTCCAGATTTCATTACTCCTTGAGTATCTACCATCCTGCAGATCACAAACTGGTATTACCTCCTCCAGATTTCACTTGTGCTTCTGCCTGTTACAACCTGTAGACCATAAACAAATAAAATCTCTTCCATATTTCACGCATGTTTCCTATGGAATGTTTCCCGCATAACGCCCTACATTCCATTAACAACTATTACCTCTTCCAGGCTTCATTCATGCGTGTCTCTGTAACATGCTGCAGAAGATGAACAACTATTGCTTCTTCCAGATTTCACTCCTGGTTATTTCTGTACCATCCACAGATCATAAAAATATCTATTAACTCTTGGAGAATTCATTCCAGCTTATCTCTGTAACATTCAGCAGACCATAAACATTTATTACTTGTTCTAGATTTTACTCCTACAACTCTCTGTTCCATCCTACAGACCATAAACAGCGTTTAACTCCTCTGGATTTCACTCCTGCTCGTCACTAAAACATCTGCATTCCATTATAAATTATTACCTTTTCCAAATTTCACTCCTTCTTATCTCTGTACTGTCCTGCAGACAATAAACAAATATTACCTCCAAATATTTACAAATGAGAGGGACCGTATTGTTGAAGAAGGGAGTATGAAACGGATTGGTAAGCTAGAGGAGATATTGTTAGGAAGGAAGATGTGTTGGGCATTTTGAAAAATTTGAGGATAGACAAGTCCCCCGGGCCTGATGGGATATATCCTAGGATTATGTGGGAAGCAAGAGAGGAAATTGCAGAGCCGTTGGCAATGATCTTTTCGTCTTCACTGTCAACGGGAGCGGTACCAGGGGACTGCAGAGTGGCGAATGTTGTGCCCCGTTCAAAAAAGGGAATAGGGATAACCCCGGTAATTATAGGCCAGTTAGTCTTACTTCGATGGTAGGCAAAGTAATGGAAAGGGTACTGACTGATAGGATTTATGAGTATCTGGAAAGACACTGCTTGATTAGGGACAGACAGCACGGATTTGTGAGGGGTAGATCTTGCCTTACGAGTCTTATTGAATTCTTTGAGGAGGTGACCAAGCACGTGGATGAGGGTAGAGCAGTGGCTGTGGTGTACATAGATTTTAGTAAGTCATTTGATAAGGTTCCCCATGGTAGGCTTATGCGGAAAATCAGGTGTCATGGGATAGTGGGAAATTTGGACAGTTGGATAGAGAACTAGCTAACCGGTCGAAGTTAGAGAGTGGTGATAGATGATAAATGTTCAGCCTGGGGCCCAGTTACAAGTGAAGTTCCGCAGGGATCAGTTCTGGCTCCTCTGCTGTTTGTAATTTTTATTAATGACTTGGAAGAGGGAGTCGAAGGGTGTGTCAGTAAATTTGCAGACGATACGAAGATTGGTGGAGTTGTGGATAGTGAGGATGGCTGTTGTCGGCTGCCAAGGGACTTAGATATGATGCAGAGCTGGGCTGAGGAGTGGCAGATGGAGTTCAACCCTGTCAAGTGAAAGGTTGTCCATTTTAGAAGTAGAAATAAGAATGCGGAATACAGGGTTGACGGTCGGGTTCTTAGTAAGGTGGAGGAGCAGAAAGATCTTGGGGTTTATATTCATAGCTCTTTGAAAGTTGCCACTCAGGTGGATAGAGCTTGCAAGAAGGCCTATGGTGCATTAGCGTTCATTGGCAGAGTGATTGAATTCAAGTGTCGTGAGGTGATGTTGCAATTGTACAAGACCTTGGTAAGGCCACATTTGGAGTACTGTGTGCAGTTGTGGTCGCCTCACTTTAGGAAAGATGTGGAAGCTTTGGAGAGGGTGCAGAGGACATTTACCAGGATGTTGCCTGGAATGGAGAATAGGTCATACGAGGATAGGTTGAGAGTGCTAGTCCTTTTCTCATTGGAAAGGCGAAGGATGAGGAGTGACTTGATAGAGGTTTATAAGATGATTAGGGGAATAGATAGAGTAAACAGTCAGATACATTTTTTCCCCGGGTAGAACAGAGTGTTACAAGGGGGTATAAATTTAAGGTGAAGGGTGCAAAGTATAGAGGGGATGTCAGAGGTAGGTTCTTTACCCAGAGAGTGGTGGGGGCATAGAATGCGTTGCCTGTGGGAGTGGTAGAGTCAGAATCATTGGTGATCTTTAAGCGACAATTGGATAGATACATGGATAGGTGCTTAAGCTAGGACATATGTTCGGCACAACATCGTGGGCCGAAGGGCCTGTTCTGTGCTGTGTTGTTCTATGTTCTATGTTCTGTGTTCTATATTTCACTTCTGCTTGCCTCTGTAACATCCTGCATACTATAAACAACTATTTCCTCTTCCAGAATTCATTCCTGCATGTGTCTTTCCCTTCTGGCAGACCATAAACAACTATTAACTCTTCCAGATTTCATTCCAGCTTGTCTCTGTTACATTCTGCTGCTGATAAACTATTACCTCTTCCAGAATTAATTCCTGGTTCTTCTCTATAACGTCCTGCAAACCATAAACAACTCTTACCTCTTCCAGATTTCACTCCTGCTTGTCTCTCTACCATCCTCCGAAACATAAACAAATATTGTCTCATCCAGATTTCATTCTTGCTTGTCTCTTTATTATTCTGCAGATCATAAACAACTATTACCTCGTGGAGATTTCACTCCCGCTTGTCTCGGTAACATTCTGCAGACAATAAACAACTACTACCTCTTCTAGATTTTACTCCAGCTTGGCCCTATAACGTTCTGCAGAGTATAAACAAATATTACCTCTTCCAGATTTCATTCCTGCTAGTCTCTGTAACTTCTGCCAAAAGCAGATTTCACACCTGCTTGTATTTGTAACATACTGCAAACCATAAACAACTATTACGATTCCTATTAGTCACTGTATCATCTCCACACTATAAGCAATTATTACTTCTTTCTGACTTCATTCCTACTTTTGTCTGTAACATCTTGCACAACATAAACAACTGTTACCTCTTCCAGAGTTCACTCCTGCTTGTGCCTCTACCATCCTCCAAACAATAAACAGATATTGTCGCTTTTTGGTTTCACTTCTGCTTGTCTCTATAACATCCGGTGGACCAGAACAATTAATACCTCTTCCAGATTTCACTCCTGATTATCCCTGTATTATTCTGCAGTCCACCAAGAAGTATTACCGTTTCCGGATGTTACTGCTGCGAGCCTCTGTGACATCTTGCAGATCACAAAAAAGTATTATCTCTTCCAAATTTCATTCCTGCTTGTCTCTGTAGCATGCTGGAGACCACGACCAACTATTACCTCTTCCTGATTTCATTCGTACTTGTATCTGTAATATCCTGCAGACCATAATGAGCTATCATCTCTTCCAGGCTTTATTCCTACTTGACCCTCTAACATCATGCAAAAAATAGACAAGTAATGCCTCTTCCAGCATTCATTCCAGCTTCTCTCTGCAGTATCCAGCAGACAATAACCAATTATTATTTGTTCCAGATTTCACGCCCACATGTCTCTGTACCATCCTACAGATGATAAGCAACCGTTATCTATTCTGGACTTCACTCCTACTTGTCTCTGTAACATCCTGTAGTCCAGTATAGACTATTAATTCTTCCAGATTTCAATCCTGTTTATCTCTGTACCATCGTGCACACCAAAAACAATTATTACCTCTCCCAGAATTCATCCCTGCTTCTCTATGTAACATTCTGCAGACCAGGAGCAACGATTACCTCTTCACGATTTCATTCCTGCATGTGTCTGGACAGTCTTGCAGATCAGTGACAACTATTACCTCTTCCAGATTTCATTCCTGTTTGACTCGATAACATTATGCAGATCATTAACTTTTACCTCTTCCAGAATCTATTTCTGCTTAACACGTTAACGTCCTGAAGACCATAAACAGCTGTAATCTCGTCCAGATTTCACTCCTTTATGTCTCTCTACCATCCTGCAGACCATAAGCAACTATTGCCCCAGCCAGATTTCACTTCTGTTTGTCACTGTGACATCCTGCCGACCGTAAACAACTATTGATTCTTTCAGTTTTCATTCGTGCTTGCCTCTGAACCATCATGAAGACAATAAAAAGCTATTACCTCTCCCAGATTTCATTCCTGCTTTTGTCTGTAACATCCTGCAGACTATAAACAACTGTTACCTCTTCCGGATTTCACTCCTGCTTGTTTCTTTATCATCCTGCGGTCCATTAAAAATTATTACCTCTTCCAGATTTCACTCCTGTTTGTATCTATAATATCCTGCAAATCATAAACTATTACATCTTCTTGATTTTGTTCCTGCTTGTCACTGTAGCATGCGGCAAACCATGCATAACTATTACCTCTTCCAGATTTCTGTCCTGCATGTCTCTTTACCATCCCAGACCATAAACAACTATTCCCTCTTCCCGATTTCATTCCTGCCTGAAGATGTAACCTTCTGCAGAACATAAACAAGTAATACCTCTTCCAAAATTCATTCTGGGTTGGCCCTGTGGCATCCGGCAGATGATAAACAACTATTACCTCTTCCACATATCACTCCTGCTTAACTCCTTACCATCCTGCAGATGATAAAACATTATTATCCCTTCCAAAATCCAGTCCAGCTTGTCTCTGTAGCATCCTGTAGACCATAAATAATTATTACCTGTTCCAGATTTCACTTCGACATGTCTCTGTGTTAACATACAGACCACAAACAATTGTTTCCTCTTCCGGATTTCACTCTTTCTTGTCTCTATAACATCCTACAGACAGTAAACAAGTATTAACTCTTCCATATTTCGTTCCTGCTCATCTCTGTACAATCGTGCACATCAAAGACAATTATTACCTCTTCCAGCATTCATTCCTGCTTATCACAGTCCCATCCTGCAGAGAAAAACAACAATTGTTCCCTCGTCAAGATTTCACTCCTGCTTGTATCTGTAAAATCCTACAGTCCATTACAAACTGTTAACTCTTCCAGATTTAACTCCTGCTTATCCCTGTACAATCGTGCACACCAAAAGCAATTATTATGTCTTCCAGAATTCATTCCTATTTGCCTCTGTAACATCCGGCAGACTATGAATAAGGATTACCCCTTCAAGATTTCATTCCTGTTTTTCTCTGTACCATCCTGCAGACAACAGACAACTAATATCTCCTCCAGATTTCATTTGTGCGTGTATCTGTAACATCTGGCAGACTGTAAATAACTATTGCCTATTACACATTTCACTCCTGCTGGTATCTGTAGCAACCTGAAGTCCATAAACAGCTATTACCTCTTCCAGATTACACTTCAGCTTGTCTTTGTACCATCCTGCATATTATCAACAGCAATTACCTCGTCCACATTTCATTCCTGCATGTGAGTATACCATCCTGCATACCATAAACAGCCAGTACCTCTTCCAGATTTCATTCTTGTTTGTCTCTGTAACATTCTGCAGATAATGAACTATTACCTCTTCCAGAATCCATTTCTGCTTCTCACTGTATCGTCCTGCCCACCATATACATCTATCACCTCCTCTAGATTTCATTCCTGCTTCTCCCTGTAACGTCGAGTAGACGATGAAAAACGATTATCGCTTCCAGATTTCACTGCAGCGTGCGTCTGTAACATCCTGCAGATTTTAAACTATTACCTCTTCCGGATTTCATTCCTGATTGCACCTGTCACATCTGGCAGACCATTACAAATATTGCATCTTACACATTTCATGCCTGCTTGTATCTGTAGCATCCTGCAATCCATAACAGATGTTACCTCTTCCAGATTTCACTCCTGCTTGTCCCTGTAACGTCCTGTAGACCATTAACAGCTATTACCTCTTATACATTTCACTGCTCCTGTAACATTTTGCAGATCATAAATAATTACCTTTTCCATGAATTCTCTCCTTCTTGCCTCTTTACCATCCTGCAGACAATACAGTACTATTACATCTTCCAGATTTCATTCCTTCGTGAGCCTGTAACATCCGGCAGACCGTGAACAACTATTATCTCTTCCAGATTTCACTCCTGCTTGTCTCTGCAGTGTCGTGGAAAGTAAATCGACTCGACTCAACCGTTAGCAAGAGCAAAGCAAAGAGCTTTATTTTTTTCAAACTGCGTTGCAGGGCCAGTAACCTCTGCAAAGCTATCTTCATCTAACGGCAAATAAACATAATTCACAAGCTCTTTTTGTGTCATCCTGAGCATGCTCTCAAGTTCAAGGACTGGGAAGACTAGTGTTCTTGTTTTTTTTTCATTCTTTTGCCGTGGACATAACTGTCCGTATGTTTTCCCTTAGCTTTTCTCTGAATTCGAAAACTGCATGCAAGGTCAGGTTGAATGCTTACAATATTCAACAAAGACAAGCTGTCTCCTTGGTTGCAGAATTCAGCCAAGTGTCCACATAGCTCATCACAGTATTACGTTTAGGAAAGCATTCTGTTTCAGATTCCACAGTGAATGTTGTTGATTTTAATTTTCCATGACATTTCCCCCTTTTTGTCATTTTTTTGACAACAACCAAAAATTACAGAGCCAGCATAGCTACATATCAAAAGTTCTTGTGGAACACCTAGCGTTTGCTCCGACACCACCTACCTAAAACACAGCTTTGTGGTGGTATCGTTACTTGCTCTGATGTGCCCTGTACACAGCCCATGTTCACAGGTCACACTCGTCAACGTCATTGTATTGGATCCTCCTGCTGCGGGCCCACTAATTGTTTTACCATTTGGTATCCACTGCACTAATAAGCAAGCGCTGTAGGCAGGTACACAAGCATGGTATTTTATCAAACACTGTGAGTAAGATCAGTCCTATAACTAGTAAAGCATATAGAATCCAATACCCCTATCACCTCCCCAAAGGGAGGTGAGCCATCAGAACCAGGAGTCATCTTTTGGAGGAGGCGGTCGTATCACTGCCTTTATATGACTTATTACACTAGTGATATTTTGGGACTCACGAGGAATATTAAAACAGCATGAGGTGCCTAACGTTTTGCAGACCCGCCCTCACTTGGCCTTCAGTATGTCTAGCACTAAGTCGATTTTGTATCACTGTTTCCCCAACCGCCATTAACACAGTGTTAATGAGTGCTAGGCATTCCTCCTTCTCATTTGCAAACAGTGACACATTATATGCCAGACCATCAATCTTGTTCATTGCCACTGTTGGCGCTGCTCCTGAGAGAATAGACCACCCAATGTTCGTTGCTGGTGTAGTCCAGGGGTCTGCGAGTGTGTACCAATTCCAATGCTGTGGGATGTCCCTTCGGCTGCGTCTGTTACTAGGCCTTGGGATGAACACTGTTGTGCCAGCGGATGTTATCGTGGGGTAGCTGTACCGCTTCCATCCTAGGAGGAGTTGGTGTACCCTTTCGCTATACAGGCACATATCATACCCGTCATCAGCGTCTGATTACTGATAAAGGGACAAGCAATGTTTACGATTGTACCTTTTGCATAGGTTGCTGAGCAAGAATCATTGTTCAAGTACAGCGTCGTTGTACACTGGGAGATCCCCAAGTGGAGTCTCCCCCGATTGGTGCAAATGCACGTTTCTCCCCTGTCTTCCATGATATGGAAGGCTGTGGTCGGCAGTGTGTCAGGATTTGGACTACAGCCATTCTTGAATTCGAGTGGTGAGGCGAGATTTGCCCGAATTGCTCCCCCTATCAGGGTCAGGGTAGTCGCTGCGCGCAGAAGCAGGCAGCTTCCATTTCTCGCCAGACTCTCTTTGATTATTTCAGCAGTCCATCGTTGGGCTGTGTGCAAACATATGCAACAAGGAGAGCCAACATGTAACCTCCAGTGTTGAATTAGGGCTAAAGCACATGCTTTGTTCCCTTCACATCTAGGGATGGCCCTTCGCACCTTCTAATCTATGGCGTCGCAGTTACGCCATTTATCTCCTGCTGCGCCAACTCCTCTCCTGAGTTAGACTCGCTCTCGAGCCCCAGCCGACTCCCTGCATGTTCTGGCTTGATATTGAGTAAGGCACATGACATGGTTTAGTTGATTGCCCTGCCCTGGTGTTACTATCTTCTGTAGGACTTTCTGCACTGCATCTCGGGGGGGCGGGGGGGGGGTGCGTCTGTACCACTATATTCACCTGCCTATAGATATTGGATAAGGGTCTATCTATTCCACACAAGACTCCCTTATTATCACGCGTGCCCTGGCACTTCTTACCTTGATCACAGAATATCTATCTCCCATGTCAGGTGTCCCTTTGGCCGTGGTGGCTACTACTAAGTGCCAGTCACTGGCGCTACACGGAACACTGCATAAATATTTATTGTCCCATTTATAGTTGTCCTGGTTTCTAAACGGCCATGGGAAACTTGTGAAGTTCCCCTTAGCACCCTCAGTCTAGATTACCGTCTGCGGCTGTATCCCAAATGCCCTTTCCCCCATTAAAAGTCTTACGAGTGCGCTTGCTACCAGTGTGAGCTGTGGCAGCCCCATATTCGTGTGAGGCTTCTAATAACTACTTGCACTAAATTGGTTCAAGTGTTGTCCAATGTCTCCTCAGGCTCAGCTACACGCTTGCAAAGGCTTGCATGTATCCACGTGGTTCTTTCCGCGATCTTAACAGCCTTCTGTGTTATAACGAGCACTTGAAATGGTCCCAGCCTCCTCTTCGCCTTCCAGTTTTTCATCCTGAAGCCTTTCACAACTATCCCGACTCCAGGTTCTAGATCATGCAGCTTCCCTTCTGCTGTTTGGGTATTGTTGCTTTCACTTGATTCTGCATTTGAGACAAAAGTGCAGCGAGTTTTATACAGTAACACAACATGTCATCCTTATCGTGGCCTCTTATCTGTCTTAACTTAGGTCTTGGGCCAATTCCTATGTTGGGCGAGCTACCAAAAAAAATCTCAAACGGGTTAAGATTAGCTTTTCCAGTCCTTCTATATTTCATATACATTAACACAATCGGAATTGCCTTTTTCCATGTCATCTCTAGTTCCTCACAACATTTTGTCAGTATAGTTTTTAGTGTAGCATTTTCTCTTTCTGCTCGCTCGGTGGTAGGCGCAGTTTTGCCTCACGTTTATTCCCAAATAATCACTGATTTGCTGTAAGGCATTATTGACAAACAGTGTCCCATTGTCACTACTAAGTTTTTCAAGAATGCCCCATCTCAGAATTATTTCAGTTGACAAAGTCTTCGCTCCTGCACTGACATCCTGTTTAGTCGTGGCGAGCGCTTCCACCCATTTGGAAAACGCATCAACTAATACCAGACAATACCTTTTCCATTCGCTGAGTGTTAGTTTAATAAAAGTCATCTGTAAATGTTCAAAGTTTTTGGGGTGGTGGGTTGCACTGCCTGACTCATCTATTATGCGCTCCCCACATTATTAGTGGCACAGATAACAGAACGTTCACAATATTTCTGGGAGTACTGAGTAAATCCCTTACTGTACCAGTATGCCGAAATACTGTCATACATCCCCCCCTTTTGACACATGGTTCTTACCGTATGGCAGTTTGGCATAGAATGGAAATAATGATGGTGATAGGTAGGGTTTACCATTCGGGCCACACCATACTTCCTCACTCACACTGCATCCTGCTTCATCCACTCACGCATTTCTTCTGGTGTGGCCTGCGACTTTAACGCCCAGACATGTGTTGCTGGGGTGCAAATCTTTGTCATACACATGTCAAACTGATCACTTGGCGGCTGCTGGGCTGCATTCTTGCCACTAAGTCTGCCCTGGCATTTCCTAGAGAAATCGAAACATTATTTTTCGCATGAGATTCATATTTACACACAGCAATTGACTTAGGCAATAGGACCACTTTGCAGATGTCAGAAATCAGGCCACGGTGTGTGATGGGCTTTCCAGTGTAGGTCAAGAAAGTGCTACGATTCCACAGGGTTCCAAAATCATGTAAAACCCAGAATGCGTATCTGCTATCGGTGTAAATATTCACTGTATTTCCCTTAGCCAATTTACATGCATCAGTCAAGGTAATCAAGTCCGCTGCTTGCGCTGACAGATGAGAAGGGAGTGATTCCGATTTTAGTATCTCGTGGATAGTCACTACAGCATACCCAACACAATTCTGGCCTGTCTCCTTTCTTCTGATTGCTGAAATATCCACAAAAAGCTCCATATCTGGATTCTGAAGTTATAAATCCTGCAAATCTGGCCCAGGGCTGCATTTTCATTATTTACAGCGACACAATTATATGGGTCTCCATTTCCTTCTGTGGGGAAAAAGTGAGGAGGGTTAAGGACGTCATATCGCTTTATTGTAATGTTAAGAATCTCCAGTAGCATGGAAATTATATGTGAGCCAATGGGCTATCGACATGTGTACGATCTTTTACTCAGAAAGCAGTAAGGACACTACATGTTGGACCAGTAGGATTAATTCACCATATCCGACAATATCCCTGGACACTCAGCAGCCTTTTCAGCTGCGGCCACTGCCGCTACGGGGTGTAGTTTAGCCAAAAATACATTACTGGCATCAATTTTCCTCCTTTATCCTGCAACAGCACAGGTGTCATGCAGACATGCTTCTCAACTATCGCTTGTACAAAAGGCTTGTTTGGATTTCTAATCCCCAGTGTAGGTGTAGTCTGGAACACCTTTTTCAATTCAACAAAGGCACTGTCGGCCTTTGGGATCCACTGTGACGGACTCTGGCTCTGCAACGCTTTTCCATGGGCTATGTCACTTCGGGGCACCTCAAAGTTTGCATAACATTGTACAGTGGGAGCACATGCCGAAAAAGGATAGTAACTGTTTCTCCGTGTGAGGCTTTGGAATTTACTGGATTGCTTGAACTCTGTCTTGACAAATGGCCTTCCCTTGTTCAGATATTAAGTGACATAAGAACTTCACCTGTTGTTGCAGAAATTGTAGTTTTGTGACCTTCCCTCTCGAGCTGGCAGAGCAACGCAAGGGTATCTTTCTCACATTGTTCTTCTGTTGGTGCTGCTATTAAGCAACCATCTACATACTGCAGAAGCCCTGAACAAAAGTTTCAAGACTCCTGCGTTGAGCTTCATTATACATGGTGTGGACTCACAGTAACCTTGACAAAGTTACGTGAAGGTATATGATTTCACCTTCAATGAAAAAGTGAACCAGAATTGACTATCTCAGTGCACCGATACACTAAAGAAGGCATTTGCTAAATTCACAACAGAGAACTACTTACTGACCGGTGGAATTTGAACTAATATAGCATAGAAGTTGGGAACACTTGGGGCGCATGGGACAACAGCATTATTGATTGCCTGCAGGTCTGGAACAAACAAACATTCCTCCTGTTCACAAGGAATATTTGCCTTTTTGACGGGGAAAAGTTAGAGTTCTCACCGGTGAGTTTTCAAAGGGGATTACCACTCGAGACTTTAGGAGGCATTCCAAGACTGGAGTAATTCCTTCTATGACCTCGGTTTTTAACGGATATGGTGCTCTGCAAGGACAATACTCAGACTTAGCAGTTATACTTTAGGGTTAACAGCTTCGTATCAACCCCACATCATATTTGCCTTTTGCACACAACTCAGTCGGGTCTGTTATTAATCTTGTCCCCGAGACGTCTATCTTAGGCAATGCCAGGCTACCCTGCTAAGCTCTTCAGGGCGAGCAGGGTTTACCTGGACTGTCCTATCTGCTTGAGTTAGCGAATTTAGTCTCTTCTTGTATGTCAGTGTATCTGCATTCAACCAGATACCCACGTCGTCCCTAAAGACCTAATCTTTCCTTCATTGTCACTTGTGACCCATAGTCCCTAATCCTGCCAGCTGTCACTTTATGCCTTCGCCAAAGACACGTGAGGAGTGGCGCCTTCCACATCAAAAAGATAGAGTCTACGTACCGTCACAGATACTTTAGATAAGTTCACACTAACTACACATCTGTGATCACTCCAATAAAATTCGTACAATAACAACTGATCTGGTTTAATCAATCTCCTGCATCAATCCTTCTCAAGTGATTCATCAGGGCCGTTCCGGTGTATGTGTGCTGTGCAGTGCAGTCTGTCCCCAGCAACAAAGTCGATATTAATAAGATTAACATGGTTACTTGCTTCCAGGGCGAGTGAATCGCTCACTGAACATATGACGCTCTGGCTTAATCGCCACTCATAAACGTAAGTTGGGGTCGTGCATCGCCTTTTACAGCTGGCACTGGTGATTTTTCTCTTAGAATTGCCTGCAAGCCGGTCGGACTACTGAGCAAATCCAACCCCAGTCTTCCCGTGAGATCCTGACCCATCAGATTTAAAGGACATAATTCCGATAACAAGAATGAAAATTGGAATATTTTCCCATT
Organism: Hemiscyllium ocellatum; assembly: GCF_020745735.1. Lineage (NCBI taxonomy): Eukaryota > Metazoa > Chordata > Chondrichthyes > Orectolobiformes > Hemiscylliidae > Hemiscyllium > Hemiscyllium ocellatum. The sequence goes on from NC_083420.1 coordinate 71,633,220, forward strand.
ACTAGATACACGCAAGATGGATGCAGAAAATACCTCTCGTATCACGACTCCCGATACACCCATTGTGTTCAGGAACCTTCCTATCATCTTTTTTCTGTCGATTGTCTAAACTGGCATCATTGAAGGACTGAATGTGTTGCCCCTCTAGCTACCAAAAAGGTAACTGATGTACATTCCACATATAACATAGAAGTAGGCATCGACTTATATGCACCTTCACTATATTGAACATATTTTCCACATTTGAAATCTCAGGCTCAATATAGAGGAGAGACATGTCTCAGTGCCTGTAAGCTTAGTAGAAGAGATGAACACAAACTATTCTTCTTTGCCAATCATAAGGGAACGAGGCTTACCTGTACCTTGTTGGCTGCCCACCTCTACCTCAGGCTTCCCCTGTCAGTCATCCTGTTGTCCAACCTCCAGGGCTGATTGAGGCTGTCTAAGCGGGGCACTGTCTCGCCCAGTGGTCAACTGTTTGCAAACAAAGCACCCGCCAGATCTACCTCTGCCAGCTCCTCTTCCACGACCCCTTCCTCTTACGCGACCTCTGCCTCTGTCTCTTCCTGCAGCACCTCTCTCCAACAGCTGGGTGACCATTGCATCATAGTAAGCTGAGCCTTATGTGCTTGCTGTTCCATCTTTACTTTCCACTTATCCTTCTCTAGGGTAAAGACTTTTTTAACATGTATCGTATGTGTATTTTCCCTTTATTACTATTTCGTCCTTCATTCCACTGAGGAAGCTGATCCTCAGATGTTCTTCATATGACGTGATTTCTGCCGCCCTTACGTGGTTAGGTTGTCCCAGTCCACTATGGGCTTTATGGACTTCAGTGAGGCGTGTAAAGTACTGGGACACTGTCTCAATTCACGTTGTTTACACATTGCTATTTTGGTCATGCCCATCCTCACAGGGAATTCCTCCCTACAGGCTGTTGCAAGCGTCGCAACAAAAGCATTAAAGTCTCTGTTCTCTCCCACTTATGGGTTGGTTACTCTGACATGGACGTTTAAAGTGGAAAGGTTATACTCGAAGTTGGCAACATCAGCACTCAGTTTTCATCACAGGAGATGTCTCATCTCATGTTAAATGGGACGGAACTTGGTCCAGAACTTTGTCACTTCTTCAGCGAACTTATTAGCTTGTGTTGGTCAGGCAACTGCCTTATGCACTTTCCAAATCCTTCATCGTCCATGGTCGGTGGATCAGCACTGGGCGCCCTTCTGGATCTGCAACTTCAACCATTGGTGCTTGCAGAACTGCCTAGTTAGATGATCATACGCCAATACTCTCACCGTCTGACTCATGATCTGTCGTGGGGAGATCGCAAGCAGACCCTGGATGCCATTTGGTCATGGAGTGGCCGTCGCCATTTTGGACTTCTTGCTTCAATTTTTCGCAGCTACGACTTGCTATCAGTGATTCAGCAGACACTGAGGCCGTGGCCGCTGACTTGGAAGCTTCACCAGACGAATCTTCTGAAGGAATGTAGGTCTCGGAGGGCAGTCTTCAAGGTCAGAATTTGGAACAGTTTTAAGACATTTTACAGCTTTGTTAGATTGTTTTCCGTGCGTGTGTATGTGCGCTGGTGTTGTACGCGTAGTGATCTGGCTTTTCATTGAGGTTTCCTTTCGCTGGTATCAGCCTCAGCCTTCCACATGATAAAAACACTCCAATTCACAGGTTCAATTTTTCCGTTCCGTTTGTCCATCTCTCTCTCCTCTAACCTCGACCTCAATATTTCCAACTGACTTTTACTGAAACTTTCTCCCTCTGGGTAATCACATTCCTTGATCAACAATTCTAACTGCTTGACAGACTCTGGGCCATAATTATTTAGCATGTATTGTATTTTCAGTTGGCCATTAGATGTTCCTTGGGGACCCTCTCTTTGTTTGCTCTTGCTGGAGCTCATTTTCAGCGTTACTAGCAAAGTGTTCAGCTCTCTCTCTCTCGTTGTTCCATTATCTTTTCCCTTTGAGTTGCTTTTACCGCTGGAAGGTCCCCTCTCGCTTTGGCAGGATCGCTTCAATGCCTTGGTATTCGTAAGCCAGGAAGTCATCTACCCAGTACGTCTTTGGCGAGTCCAACTCAGCTAGTGCTTGTTCCAAGTTTACAATCACCCTTAAATCTACTGTTTCTTAATCACTCAAGAGATTACGATCCTTTCCCTTCAGTTTTGTTCGAATACCGAGCAAGAGTTCACTGGACCCTCTTCCTGATTTATTTATTTCATTAGAACGAGTCTCTGTGTAGGATTACTTACCCCGACCATATTCTATTTGAACCCCAGCCCTGGGGCGATCTGCAGATTCCCAGTCCTCTCACGCAAATGGGCCATTTTGCGCTCAAGCTGAAATGAAAGTTATTCAAGGCGCTGGTGTCTACGCCTCCTGAGAATCTTCAGAATCTTACCCAGTTGCAGGGTTCCGGGCGAGTCCTCAAATTTTCTGTCGTGGAAATTAAATCAACTGACAGCAAAAGCAAAGGCAAAGTTTATTTCAGAACTTTGCAAAGGTACCCAATACATTCGCAAAATGCAGCATGTAAGGGGCCCTGAACAACTTTCACATATTGTTTGTATACTACATTTCGCTCAGCATATCGCATCACTATTTATGCTGTGCAGGACGTTATAAATGCAAGCAGAAGTGAAATCTGGAAGAGACAATATTTGTTTATGGTTTGGAGGATGTTAGAGGGACAAGAAAGACTAAAATCAGGAACAGTTAAGAGTTGCTTATGGTCTGCACGACGTTAAAGTGACAAACAGAAATGGATTCTGGAAGAGTTGATAGTTTATGATCTGTAGAATGGGACAGAGTCAAGTAGGAACGAGGTAGTAGTTGTTAGATTACCCACAGTGTGAAAACAGGCCCTTTGTCCCAACAAGTCTATACCGAGCCGATGAAGAGAAACCCACCTCCCCTTATATTTACCCCTGGATAATCCATCGAATTATCCAGGCGATTTAGCATTGCTAATTCACTTAACATGCACACTTTTGGTCTGTGGGATGAAACCGGAGAACATTCACGCAGACACGGGAAGAATGTGCAAACTCAAAACAGACAGTTGCCCGAGGCTGGAATTGAACACATGTCCCTGGAGCTGTGAAGCAGGAGTGCTGACCACTGAGACACCGTGCCACCCCGCGCTCTGCAAGATTATACGGACACATGCAGGAATGAAATCTGGACGACGTAATAGATGTTTATAATCTGCAGGATCTTTCAGAGACAAGCCAGAGTGAAATCTAGAAGGGAAAGCAATTGTTTATAATATGCAGGATATGACAAAGGCAGGTTAGAATGAATTTTGGAAGATTAGAATGCCAACAGTGTGGAAACAGGCACTTCGGCCGAACAAGACCACACCGACCCTCCCAAGAGCAACCCACACCCCTCTGACTAATGCACCTAGCACTACACGCAATTTAACATGCCCAATTCACCTGAAAACTGGAAGAGTTAGTAGTTGTTTATGGACTGCACGATGGTTCAGAGACAATCAGGAATGAAATCTGGAAGAGTGAATCGTTGTTTATAATATGCAGGTCATTACAGAGACAGGCTGCAATGAATTCTCGAAGAGTTAATAGTTTTTTAATGATCTGCAGGATTGCATAGAGATGAGCAGGTGCGGAATCTGGAAGAGGTAGTAGTTGTTCATGGTCTGCAGGATGTTGCTGGGACAAGAAGGAATGAAATCTGGAAGAGGTAATAGATGTTTACGGTCTGCTGAGTGTTACAGAGACAAACATGAGTGAAATCTGGAAAATGTAATAGTTGCTTATAGTCTGCAGGACGTTACAGACACAAGCAGGAATGAAATCTGGAAGAGATAATGGTTGTTGGAGGTCTGCAGGATGCTTCAGAGACAAGCAGGAAAGAGATCGGGCTGAGACAATAATTGTTCATGGCCTGCGGGATGCTACAGAGACAAGTAGGAATGAATTCTGGAAGAGATAATAGCTATTTTATGATCTGCAGGATGGTACAGAGACAATTCGGAGTGAAATCTGGAAAATGTAATAGTAGTTAATAGTCTACAGGATAGTACAGAATCGAACAGGAGTGAAATCTGGAAGAAGTAATAGTTGTTATTGGTTAGATTAGATGACACACAGTGTGGAAACAGGCCCTTCGACACAAGTCCGCACCGACCCTCCGATGAGAAACCCTCCCCCTTATATTTACACCTGATTAATCCACCGAACACGACGGACAATTTAACATGGCCAATTCAAATAACCTGCACTTTTTTGGACTGTGGGAGGAAACAGGAGCATCTGGAGGAAACCCACACAGGCACGGGAAGAACGTGCAAACTCCACACAGACAGTTGCAGGTGGTGGGAGTTGAACTCAGGTCCCTGTGCTAAACATTGAGCCACCGTGCCATCCCGTGCTCTGCAGGATGGTACAGACAGGTGTAGAAGTGATATCTGGAAGCGGTAATAGATGTTTATAATCTTCAGGATATTTCACAGACAAGCAAGAGTGAAATTTGGAAGAGAAAATAGTTGTGAAAAATATGCAGTATATTACAGAGACAGGCTGGAATGAATTCTGGAAGAGTTAATCGGTTTTTAAGATGTTCGGAATGGTATAGAGACAAGCAGGAGAGGAAACTGGAAGAAGTAATAGTTATCCATGGTCTGCAGGATTTTACTTGGAAAAACGGGAATGAAAGCTGGAAGACATAATAGATGTTTCCGGTCTGCAGTATGGTACAGAGGCAAACAGGAGTGAAAACTGGCAGAAGTAATAGTTATTTACAGTCGTTATTACGTTATTTATACTCAGGACGTTACAGAGAGAAGCAGCAATGAAATCTGCAAGAAGTAATAGTTGTGTATAATTTGTAGCATATTACAGAGACAAGAGAGACCGAAATCTTCAAGAGGTAATATTTGTTTTTGATGTGCAGGATGGTACACAGACAAGCAGGAATCAAATCTAGAAGAGGTAACAGTTGTTAATGGACGGCAGTGTATTACAGAGACAAGCAGGATTGAAATCTAGAAGCGGTAACAGCTGTTTATGAACTGCAGAGTGTTATAGGGAGAAGCAGGAGTGAAGTGTGGAAGAGATATTAGTTGTTTATGGTCTGCAGGATGTTACAAATGCAAGCAGGAATGAAATCTGGAAGAAGTAACATTTGTTTATACATTGCAGGATGGTTCAGACACAAGCAGGAATGAAATCTGGAAGAGTGAATACTTGTTTACGGTCTGCAGGATGTTACAGAGACAGACGTAAGCGAAATCTGTAAGAGACACTGTTTTTTTATGGTCTGCCGGATGCTACAGAGTCAAGCAGGAATGAATTCTAGAGGGGTTAATTGCTTTGTATGATCTGTATAATGGTACAGAGTCAATTAGGAGTGAAATCTGGAAGAGGTAACATCTGTTAATGATCCAAAGGATACTACTGGGATAAGCTGGAATGAATTCTGGAAGAGGTATTACTTGTTTATGGTCTGCAGAATGTTACAGGGCTGGGAAGGAATGAAATCTGGAAGAGGTAATAGTTGTATATTGTTTGCAAGATGGTACAGAGGCGAGCAGGAGACACATCTGGAAGAGGTAATATTTGTTCCTGTTCTGCAGCATGCTACAGAGAGAAGCAGGAATGAAATCTGGAAGAGATAATAGATTATCATCAACAGCATGTTACAGAGACAAGTAAGAGTGAAATCTGGAAGAGGAAATAGTTGTTTATGGTCTGCAGGAAATTATAGAGACAAACATCAGTGAAATCTGGAAGAGGTAACAGTTGTTATGGTCTGCAGGATGGTACAGCGACAAGCAGGAGACAAATCTGGAGGAGGGAATAGTTGTTTATGTTTTGCAGGATGGTACAGAGACAAATAGGAGAGAAATTTGGAAGAGGTAATGGGTGCTCATGGCCTCCAGCATGCTACAGAGATAAGTAAGAATGAAGTCTGGAAGAGGTAATAGTTGTTTATGGTCTGCAGGATATGAGAGTGATAAGCAGAAATGGATTCTGGAAGATATAATGGTTGTTTATGGTCTGCAGGATGGTGCATAGACAAGCAGGAGATAACTGTGGGAGATATAATATTTGTTTATGGTCTGCAGAATGATACAGAGACAAACAGTACCGAAAGTAGAAAAAGATAATATTTGTTCATGGTCTAACAGATGCTACAGAAATAAGCAAGAATGAATTCTGTAAACGGTATTACTTGTTTATTGTCTGCAGAATGTTACAGGGTCACCAGCAATGAAGTCTGGAAGAGGTAATAGTTGTTTATGATCTGCAGGATTGTACAGAGACAAGCAGGAGTGAAATCTGGAAGAGGTAATAGCTGTTTGTGGACTGAAGGATATTTCAGAGACAAACTTAACTGAAATCTGGAAGAGGCAATAGTTGTTTATGATTTGCAGAATGGTACAGAGACAACCAGGAGTGAAATTCGAAGCAGTAACATTTGTCAATGATTTGTTCATGGTGTGCAGGATGCTACAGAGTCAAGCAGGAATGAATTCTGGAAGACTAAGTAGTTTTTTATGATCTGCAGGATGGGACAGAGACAATTGGGAGTGAGATCACGAAGAGTTAACATTTGATAATGATCTATAGGATACTGCTGGGATAAGCTGGAATGAATTCTGGAAGTGGTATTACTTGTTTACGGTCTGCAGAATGTTACAGTTGTTTATGGTCTGTCGGATGATGCAGAGGCATGTAGGAGTGAAATGTGGAACAGTTAAAATTTTTTCATGGTCTGCACGATGCTACAGAGACAAGTTGAAATTCATTCTAGCAGAATTAACAATGTTTTATGATCTATGGGATGGTAAAGAGGCAAGCAGGAATGACATCTGGCATAGGTAATAGTTGTTCTTGGTCTGCAGGTTGCAGGAATGAATTTTGGAAGAGGTATTACTTGTTTATGTTCAGCAAAATGATACGGGGATTGGCTGGAATGAAATCTTGTCGTGGTAATAGTAGTTTATGGTCCGGAAGCTTGGTAGGGAGACAAGAAATCTCGAAGAGTTAATGGCTGTTCATGGTCGACAGCATGCTACAAGGACAAGCAGAAATGAAATTTGGAAGAGGTAACAGTTCATGATCTGCAGGATGTTACAGAGCCACGTAACAGTGAAATATGGAAGAGGTAATAGTTATTTACAATATGCAGGATGTTACATATACAAGCAGGAGTGAGGTCTGGAGGCAGTGATAGCTGCTTATGAACTGCATGATTCTACAGAGGAAAGCAAGAATGAAAGGTATAAGAAGCAGTTGTTGTTTATGGCCTGCCGGATGTTACAGAAACAAGCAGAAATGAAATCTGGAAGAGGTACTCCTTGTTTGTGATCTGCAGGATGTTACAGAGATAAACTGGAATAAATTCTGAAAGAGGTAATATTTTTTTTTATGTGAACGATGGTAAACTGGAATGAAATCTGTAAGAGTTAATAGTTTTTAATGGACGGCAGGATGTTACAGAGACAACCAGGAGTGAAATCCGGAAGAGTTGACAGCTGTTTATGGTCTGCAAGATGTTACAGACACAAGCAGGAATGAATTCTGGCAGAGGTAATAATGTTTTATTATCTGTGGGATGGTAGAGAGGCAAGCAGGAGTGAAATCTGCAATAGGTAATAGTTGTTCCTGGTTTTCAGGATGCTACAGGGCCAAGCAGGAATGAATTCTGGAAGAGGTATTACTTGTTTATAGTCTGCAGGATGGTACAAAATCAAGCAGGAGACAAATCTGGAAGAGGTAATATTTGTTTATGGTCTCCAGAAAGGTCCAGTGACAGAAAGTAGCGAAAATATGAAGATGTATTTGTTGTTAATGGTCTAAAGGATGATGCAGGGATAAGGAGGAATGAATTCTCTAAGAAGTATTACTTCTTTATTGCTTTCAGAATGTTTCATAGCCAGGCAAGAATGAAATCTGGAAGGGGTAATAGTTATTTATGATCAGCAGGATGATACAAAGACAAGCAGGAGGCACATCTGGAAAAGGTAATAATTGTTCATAGTCTGTAGCATGCTACAGAGCCAAGTAAGAATGATACCTGGAAGAGGTAATAGGATATCAACTGCAGAATGTTACAGAGACAAACAGAAGTGGAAACTGGATGAGGTAATATTTGTTGATATCAGCTGCAGGATGCTACATTACGAGCAGCTGTGAAACGTATAAGAGGCAATGGTTTTTGTGGTCTGCTGCATGTTACAGGTACAAGAAGGAATGAAATCTGGAGGAGGTAGTTGTTATCTATGGTCTTCAGGGCGATAGAGATAAAAACGGGATTGAAATCTTGAAGAGGTAATCGTTATTCATGGTCTGCAGAATCTTACAGAGACAAGCATGAATGAATTCTGGTAGAAGTATTAATTGCTTTTGGTGTGCACTATGGTACAGAGATAAGCAGAAGTGAAATCTGAATGAGTTAATAGTCTTTTAATGGAACGCAGGATATTACAGAGACAAGCAGGAGTGAAATCAGGAAGTGGGAGAAGTTCTTTTTTTCTCGGTGGGATGCTACAGAGACAAGCAGGAATGAATACTGGAAGCGGTAATAATTGTTTTCGATGTGCATGATAGTACATAGGTGAGCAGGAGTGAAATCTGAAAGTGTTAATAGTTGTTTACTCTCTGCAGGATGCTACAGAGACAAGCATGAGTGAAATCCGGAATAGGTAACGGTTGTTTACAGTCTGTCTTATGATACAGAGACATGTAGGAGTGAAATGTGGAACAGAAAATAATTTTCTTGGTGTGAGGGACGCTTCAGAGACAAGTTGCAATGATTTCTGGCAGAGTAAATAATGTTTTATGAGTTTCGGGATGGTGAAGAGGCAAGCAGGAGTGAAATCTGGTATAGGTAATAGATGTTCTTGGTCTGCAGGATGCTACAGGGCCAAGTCGGAATGAATTATAGAAGAGGTTTTACTTGTTTCTGGTCTGCAAACTGTTACAGCGGGAGGCAGGAATGAAATCTGGAAATGGTAATAGTTGTTTATGGTCCAGAAGCTTGGTAGAGAGACAAGCAGGAGAGAAATCGAGAAGTGATAATATATGTTCATCGTCTGCAGCATGCTACAGAGGCAAGCAGGAATGAAACCTGGAAGAGGTAATAGTTTATTATCGGCAGGATGTTGTAGATACAAGCAGGAGTGAAATCTGGAAGAGGTGCTAGCTGTTTATGAACTGTAGGATTCTACGGAGTAAATCAGGAATGAAATGTGTAAGAGACAATAGTTGTTTATTGTCTGATGGATGTTACAGATACAAGCACGAACGAAATCTGAAAGAGGTAATAATTGTTTATGGTCTACAGGATGGTGCAGCGACAAACAGGAATGAAATCTGGAAGAGCTAATTCTTGTTCATGATCTGCAGGATGTTATAGAGATAAGCGGGAATGAATTCTGGAAGAGGTTAAAATTGTTTTTTGATATGAACGATGGTACAGATAAGCTGGAATGAAATCTGTAAGAGTTAATAGATTTTAATGGACTGCAGGATGTTACAGAGACAAGAAGGAGTGAAATCGGGAAGAGGTGACAGTTGTTTATGGTCTTCAAGATGTTACAGACACAAGCAGGAATGAAATCTGGAAGAGGTAATCGTTGTTTATGGTCTACAGGTTGGTACAGAGACAAGCAGGAGACAAATCTGGAAGAGCTAATCGTTGGGCATGTTCTATAGCATGCTACAGAGGCAAGCAGGAATGAATTCTGGAATAGATAATAGTTTATCATCTGCAGAGTGTTCAAGAGACAAGTAGGATTGACATCTGGAAGAGGTAATCATTGTTTATGGTCTGCAGGATGATACAGTCACAGCAGAATTGGATTCTGGAAGAGGTAATAGTATATGTTACAGAGTCAAAGAGGAATGATATGTGGAAGAGGTAATAATTGTTTATGTTCTGCAGGATGGTAAAGACACATGCAGGAATGAAATGTGAAAGAGGTAATAGCTTTTTGTAATCTGCAGGATGTTACAGAGACAATCAGAAGTGAAATCTGAAACAGGAAATAGTTGTTTATAATGTGCAGAATATTGCAGACACTGGCTGGAAAAAATCTGGAAGAGTTAATAGTGTTGTATGATCTGCAGAATGATATAGGGATCAGCAGGAGTGAATTCGGAAAGAGTTAATATTGTTTATATTCTGCAGGATGGTACAGAGTCCAGCAGGAGTGAAATCTGGGAGAGGTAACAGTTGTTTATAGCCTGCAGAATGTTACTGGGAAAAGCAGGACTGATATCTGAAAGATGTAATAGATGCTTACGATCAGCAGGATGGTACAGAGACAACAGGAGTGTAATCTGAAAAAAGTAATAGCTGTTTATATTCTGTACTATGTTAGAGAGACAAGCAGGAATGAAAGCTGGAATTCGTGACAGTTGTCGTTAATGGTGCAACATACAGGGGCAACATGGATACATCTCTAACTGTGCGGTGGGAAAGAGCGAGAGTAATGGTTAATGGATATTTTTCTACCTTGAGGAAAGTTTGGAATAGAGTTTCCAGGGTGTCAATATTAGATACAGCATGTTACAGGAAGGAGGAAAGAGAAGGCTACGTAAGAGATCATTGGAGAACAAGGGAAATCAGCTCAGCACCTTCATCATGAGCTGTCCGATATGTCCATCGTCCTTCCCACCTATTCGCTCCACGCCCCGCCTAACTATCATCTTTAGCCCCACCTTCATCCACCTATTGCATCCTCACTACATTTTCCCCAGCCCCTACCCTCCAATTTATCTCACCACCCCTCACGCTCCCAGCCTCATTCCTGATGAAGGACTTTTAGCAGAAACATTGAGTTTCCTGCTCCTGGAATGCTGCCCAACCTACTGTGCTTTTCCATCGTTACTCTAATCTTGACTTTCACCTTCTGAATTAGCCATATGAAATGCAGGATTGCAGAGATACTGTAGGTGTGTGAATCTTGGTCGAATGCTGTTTGGAGAGTCTGTGTGGATTGTTGGATCGAATCACTTGTTTCCACACTCTTGGTCTTCAGTTCAAGAAATTTGATTGGAAAGGAAAGGTTGGATCTGTTTCTGCACCGTATGGCTGTGAGAAAGACAGTGTGAGACCTGTACAGAGAAACACAACTCATTGTATTTGAATGTCTTTGTCACATCTGATAGAGTCATAGAGAAATATACATGAAAACAGACTTCTCGATTCAACTCGTCGTTCTTCACGATGCTATCAGGCTGTGACTCCACTTTCAACAAGCAATGAACCTGCACTCCAAAGCCTCTTTGTTCAGCAACATTCCACATTACCTTACCATTAGGTGCAGAGGCCGCATCCTGCTTCTTTCCAAAACGCAGCACCTCACATTTATCTAAATTAAACTCCATCTGTCACTGCTTGCCCCAATGGCATATCTCATCAAGATCCTGTTGTACCATGCGGTACCACCTTTGCTGTCCACTACACCTCCAATTTTGGTGACATTTGCAGACTTAGGATTCATACCGCCTATGTTCACATTCCAATCATTGACTAAATGACGAAAAACAGAGGACCCAACACTAATCCTTATGGCGCACTATTGCTCACAGGCCTCCAGTCTGAAAAGCAATTCTATACCACTACCCTTATTCTTCTACCTTCAAGCCAGTTAAGTATCCAAATAGTTCTCTGGCTATCCTGTGTGATCTATCCTTGATAAGCATTCCACCATGAGAAACGTTTTAGAACATGTAACTGAAGTCCACAGATTAACAGGGGAAAGAGTTTAAGAACAGCGATGTTTTGCTACAGGTCTGCAAGTCCCTGGTCAGACCACACTTGGAGTATTGTGACCAGTTCTGGTTGCCCTACTGTAGGAAAGACACAGAGGATTCGGAGAGAGTGCAAAGACGGTTTTTATTTTATTTTACATTAAGGTTAATCCTCGGCGCAACATCGTGGGCCAATGGGCTTGTTCTGTGATGTACTTTTCTATGATCTATCCTCTAGAGCGCTCTGCCCTCATCATTCCTCTTTGCTGGTTCAAAAAATCTCAAGCCAGATAGTCAGACTCTGTTTCGCAAGCACGAAGCCACGTTGACTATTCCTAATATAGCAGGATACAGGAGTCAAACTCTGAATTCATTGAACCTAAAGTCCGGCTGTGCATGGTACAGAAGAATCAGGCAATCTCCTCTATTCTGTATCTGTACCAGTGAAAGGACTGTCTGTGACTGAGGAATACAAACTGGAAAATACACACACTGCAGTGGAATTGTATTTGACATTGGCTGACAATATATCTTATCAGTAACAATTAAAAATCATTGCACATTATTAATATCAGTAATACGATATTCACAGTACTCAGTGGTAATGATAAAAACAGTACATTACCACTGTTATTGATAAAAATTGTGTCGCATTGTGTTGTTAAATATGGTTCAGTTTTAACAGAATTGATCACACAACTATAGTCCTATCAGTAACATTGTTCTTTACGCTGTAAGTATTGTACATTGATAGCTGCAGTATTCTTGTCCATACTGAAGAGTGCACATGCTATATTTTCTTCTTTCCATTATTCCCCTTGTTTGATCTAATTTCCAGCATGAATGATGTCCGTGGCAGATTCTGGGACCTCGGATCTCATCTCTGCTCTTATGGCGCTTTGGTCAATGATGGCTCTTACTCAAAGTGGCGACAACTTGTCATTTGGAATAAAACAACTGTCGGTGGCTCTGGGGTTTCCAAACTGTAAAATATAGATTCTGAGGTAAGTGCCAGATTGTGTGAGACTGTGATAATAAGAACTGAGTATATGGCTCTATATGTGATGACGACTGGCAGTTATTATTTCGTTAAAAACACTAAATTATTTTTGGTGCTATTAATGACAGTTACCATTTCATTAACAACACTGCATTATTTTAGTGCTAGTAATAAGTAAAAACTGTTATTAATAAAGCTGCCCACTACTTTTATTAGTGATTGTGTAATTATTTTAAAGAACGTACTTAACCAGCAGTAGTAGCAGTGGCATTGAACACTATTATAATTTTTAATTGCAGAATTGTCAACAATAACCGCTTTGTACATTATTGCTAAGAAATACTAATCAGCACTACAATATTAGTATCAGAATGTTCCTAAACTCTAGAGTGTTCATGTCAATAACAGTAATTAAAATATTTTAAATGTTCCATATTAAAATAATACTGTACATTATTGTGGTCTATGATAATGTTCTAAAATATTATTCGTTGTACATTATTACGACATAAATCCATAAGAAATAGGATTCAGCCTCTTGAGCGTCTTTTGTCACTCATTAGGATCATGGCTGATCCAACATTTCCACTTTTCTGCTCTTCCTCCATAATCCTCGATCCCCTGACTGATCACTAATCAATCTATCTGTCGGTTTGTCTGTCTATATATCTATCTCATCCCTAAATGTACAAAAAAGGACAGTGAGTAAGTTGTAGGATGACACTAAAATTGGAGTCATGATAGCAATGAAGAAGAATTTGTCAGATTACAAAGGGATGTTGATCATATATTGATTAATGATCTGAAAAAATGGCAAATGGACTTCAATTTGGATAAATGCAAGGTATTTCATTTTGGTATAACAAATAAGGAGTGGGCTTATAACACTAATAATGGGGCCTTGAATAGTATTGAAGAACGCAGGGACCTCGAGGTGCAGGTACTTAAATCTTTTGAAGTTTGCATCACATAGGATGCTTGCAGATGTGTTGTCAATCATGTGCACAAGGTTGTAGAAACATGTACTGCGATTGATATTTAGGCCTCACTCCCACTTACAGAACAAACTGCTTAAGTACTCGAACCTCAAAACGTTAAAATCAAGATGAGTCAATATTTGAATTGAGTGCAGAAAATTTATGCATTACCAACCGCAAAGAACATAGAAATGTCATTGCGTAGGGCCAAGTCAATGCAAGCAAGATTACATCAATACTGACCTTAAATCACATCAGATTGTATTCATTGGAATATTTAAATTTTCTTGATTATTCTGTGCATATTGAAAGTAGCCAGTTCTATAATTGAGTAAATAATTGAGCAAAATATTTTCAGAAGTTAGTGCATCCATTAACTCAACTCAGAGTACATTGGGTAAAAACCATTCCCACTGGGGAATGAATTGGGAACCAGAAAGTATTTATTTAAGGGAAGTGGTTAAATAATCAATGGGAACACGTGGACATTTTTTTCTGTATTAAATAATTAGGAATTTGGAATGTTCTGCTTGAGAGTTTATTTTGGTCAATACAAATTAGGCAATCAAGACAGGAAAGGATTATTTTCTGTAAAGCAAATGTGCAAATTGACAGCGAGAAGGGGGACACATCAAACTATGCAGGTGTTTGTGAGGAAAGCTGGCGCAGTTTATGAATGGCAACCCTTTCTTGCAGTAATATTTCAATGGTTTTATTAGTAACAGGTTCAATGATGCAATTGATGTCGCTCAAATAGATTCTGGGCAATCCAAGATGGAGGTGGGAAAATGCATGGCCGAGGAGCTGATGTACGGGGGAAGGGTTCAAATTTTTGGATTATTGGAACATATCTTGGAGGAGAAGTGACCTGTACAAGAAGGAAGAAGTGAACCTTAATTAGAAGGGGACGAACATACTGGCAGGGAGATTGTCACGAGCTGCTCGGGAGGATTTAATCTGTGGTGTGGGATCCAGGGAGATAGTGTGGAAAGATTTCAATCTGAGATGGGTACAGTTGAGAACAAAGGCGAGTCAAACAGTTAAGCCAACCAGAGACAAAGCAAGACGAAGGTCGGATGGATAAATTAAACTGCATTTACTTCAATGGAAGAGGCTGAAAATGGAAGGCAAATTACATAAGGGGGTTGGTTAGGGACATAGGACTGGGATGTCACAGCAAATACAGAAACATGGTTCAGGGATGGGCAGGACATTTAGCTTAATATTCCAGGATGCAAATGCTACAGGAAGGATTGAAAAGGAGGCAAGAGAGTAGTGGGAGTGGCGTTTTTGATAAGGACTGGCATTACAGCTGTGCTTATGGAGGATATTCCTGGAAATACATCCTGGGAAGCTTTTTGGTTGGAACAGCGAGATAGGAAAGGGGTGATCATGTTATTGGGATTGCATTATAGTACTCCTAATACTCAGAGGGAAATTGAGAATCACATTTGAAAGGAGATCTCAGCTATCTCTAAGAATAATAGGGTGGTTATGGTAGGGGATGTTAACTTTCCAAACATAAGCTTGGGCTGCCATAGTGATAAGGGTTTAGATGAAGAGGAATTTGCTAAATGTGTACAAGAAAATTTTCTGATTAAGTGTGTGGATGTACCTACTAGAGAAGCTGCATAACCTGACCTACGCTTGGGAATTAAGGCAAGGCAGGTGACTAAGGTTTCATTGGAGGAACACTTTGGGGTAAGCCTTCATAATTCTAGTAGATTCAAAATAGTGCTGGAAAAGGGCGTACCAGCTCTAAACGTTGAAGTTCTAAATTGGAAAAAGCTAATTCTGACGGTATATTAGGCAAGAGCTTTTGCAAGTTGATTTGGGACAGATGTTCGCAGGGAAAAAGTACGGCTGGAAAATGGGAAGAATTCAGAAATGAGATAACGAGAATCCAGATAAACTATATTACTGTTAGGGTGAAAGGAAAGGCTGGTAGGTATACGGAATGCTGTATTTCTAAAGAAATTGAGGGTTTGCTTAAGAAAAAGAAGGAAGCATATGTAAGGTATCGACAAGATTCATCGGATGGATCCTTAGAAGAGTATCGAGGCAGTAGGAGTATAATTAAGAGAGAAATCAGGAGGGCAAAAAGAGGCCATGAGATAGCTTTGGCAAATAGATTTAAGCAGAATCCAAAGGGTTTTACAAAAACGTTAAGGACAAAGGGGGTAACTAAGGAGAAAATAGGGCCCCTCAAAGATGAGCACAGCCACATTTTTGTGGAACCGCAGAAAATGGGGGAGATACTAAACTTGTATTTACTGTGGAAAAGGATATGGAAGATGTACACTGCAGGGAAGTAAATGGTGACACCTTGCAAAATGTCCAAATAACAGATATCTTGCTGGATATCTTGAAACGCATAAAGGTGGATAAATCTCAAGGACCTGATCAGGTGCACCCTTGATCTCTGTGGAAAGCTAGAAAAGTGATTGCTGGGCCTCTTGCTGAAATATTTGTATCATAGTTACTCACAGGTTAGGAACTGGAAGACTGGAGTTTGGCTGACGTGTGGTCACTGTTTAAGAAGGAGGGTGAGGACAAGCCAGGGAACTACAGACCAGTGAGCCTGATGTCAGTGGTTGGCAAGTTATTGGAGGGAATCCTGAGGGACAGAATATACATTTGTTTGGAAAGGCAAGAGCTGATTTGGGATAGTCAACAATACTTTCTACGTGGGTAATCATGTCTCACAAACTTGATCGAGTTTTTAAAAGAAGTAACAAAGAGGATTGATGAGGGCAGAGCGGTAGATGTGATCTATATGGACTTCAGTAAGGCATTAGAAAAGGTTCCCCATGTGAGACTGAGGAGACTCTAAAGCTCCTGATTATATATACTTAACCAGCCAGAAACGAGGCAAGTGTCCTAAACTGAGGACACTCCAGAACTCCTGGTTTTATATATATTTATTTAACCAGCCAGCACAAAGTCAGTGCACGAAACTGAGGAGACTCTGAATCTCGTGGTTATATATATTTAACCAGCCAGCACAGAGTCAGTGCCCTTAACAGAGGAGACGCTAAAACTCCTGGTTAGATATCTATTTATTTCACCAGCCAGCACAGAGTCAGTGCCCTAAATTGAAGAGACTCTAAATGTACTGTCTATATACATTTATTTAACAGCCAGCACAGAGACAATGCCCAAAACTGAGGAAACACTAAATCTCATGCTTATATACATTTCTTTGATCAAAAAGCACAGAGTCTGTGTTCAAAAGTGAAGAAACACTAAATATACCGGTTATGTATATTTATTTAATCTACCAGCACAGAGGCAGTGCCCGAAACTGAGGAGAATCTAAATCTCCTAGCTTTGTCTCTTTATTTAACCTGCCAGCACAAAGTCTGTGCCTTGAACTGAGCAGATATTAAATCTGGTTATATTAGAATACTTACAGTGTGGAAACAGGCCCTTCGGCCCAACTAGTCCACACCGACCCGCCGAAGCGCAACCCACCCATACCCTTACATTTACCCCTTATCTAACACTATGGGCAATTTAGCGTGGCCAATTCACCTGACCCGCACATTTTTGGAATGTGGGAGGAAACCGGAGCACCCGGAGCAAACCCACGCAGACACAGGGAGAACGTGCAAACTCCACACAGTCAGTCGCCTGAGTCGGGAATTGAACCCGGGTCTCTGGCGCTGTGAGGCAGCAGTGCTAACCACTATTATAAATATATATATATTTCACCAGCCAGCACAGACTAATTGGGCTAAACTGAGGAGACTCTAAATCTCTCGGTTATATATATTTCATTAACCAGCCAGCACAGAGTCAGTCCCATCAACTGCCAAGTCTCTAAACCTGCTGGTTATGTATATTTAACCATCCAGCACAGAGTCAATGACCTAACTGAAAAGACTCCAAATCTCCTACTTGTGTATATTTATTTGAACAACCAGCGCAGAGTCTGTGCCCTGTGCTGATGAAACTCTAAATCTCCTGGTTATACCTATTTCTTGAACCATCAGCATAGAGTCATTCCCTAAACTGTGAAGAAGCCAAATATTCAGTTTAATTGATATATATTTTGCCGGCCAGGACAATGTCAGTTAACTTTAGTGAGGAGACTCTAAAACCCCGCGACATATTATATATATTTAGCCGGCCAGCACAGTTTCAATGCCCTATACTGTGGATAAGCTACATCTCCTGGTTACCTATATTAATTTATACAGCCAGCACAGAGTCAATGCCCTAAACTGAAGAGACTCTAATTCTCTTGGTTATAGATATTGATTTAACCCGCCAGCGTACAGTCAGTGCCCTAATCTGAGGAGACTCGAAATCTCCGGGTTATGTATATAATTATTCAACAAGCCAGCACAGAATCAGTGCCCTAAACTGTGCAGATCCTAAATCTCCTTGTTATATATATTTATTTAACCACCCACCACACACTCAGTGCTCTAAACGGAGGAGACTCTAAATCTCCTGGATTTCTATCTTTATTTCACCAGCCCGCACAAAAGTTGTGCCCTGAACTGAGTAGACATATACACACACACATAACTAGCCAGCCCAGAGTCAGTTCCCTAAACTGCAGAGACTCTAAATCTGCCAGTTATGCATATTTAACCACCAGCACAGAGTCTGTGTCCTAAACTGAAAAGACTCTAAATTTCCTCGTTGTATATATTTATTTAAACAACCAGCATAGAGTCTGTGCCCTAAAACGAGGAGAGTCCAAATCTCCTGGTTATATATATATATTTATTTAACCAGCCATCCCAGCGTCAGTCCTGTCAACTGCCGTGTCTCTAAATCTTCCGGTTATGTATATTTAACCAGCCAGCACAGAGTCAGTGACCTAAACTAAAAAGACTCGAATTCTCCTAGTTGTATATATTTATTTAAACAAAAAGCGCAGTGTCTCTGCCCTAAGCTGATGAGACTGTAAATCTCCAGGTTATACATATTTATTAAACCAGCCAGCACAAAGTCATTGCCCTAAACAGTGGAGAAGCTAAATATCCAGTTTATTGACATTTAATTTGCTAACCAGCACAGAGTCAGTGCCCTTAACTGAGGAGACTCTAAATCTCCTGGTTATATACATATTTCTTTAACCAACCAGAACAGAATCAGTGCCCGAAACAGAGGAGACTCTAAATCTTCTGGTTATAGATATTAAATTAACTAGCCAAAACAAACACAGTGTCCTAAATTGTGGAGACACTAAATGCCACGGTTATATGCAATTATTTAACCAGCCACCATACACTCAGTGCTATAAACAGAGGATTCTCTAAATCTTCTGGTTGCATATAATTAACCAGCGAGTACAGAATCAGTGCCCTAAACTGAGGAGACACTAAGTCTCCTGGTTATATCTATTTAATCAGCCAGAACAGAGTCAGTGCCCTAAATTGAGGAGACTGTAAATCTCCTGGTTATATATATTAATTTAACAAGCCAGCACAGAGTCAATGCTCCAAAATGTGGAGAAGCTAATGCCCAGTTTATATATATGTATTTTACCAGCCAACTGAGAGTCAGTATCCTAAGATGAGTAGACTCTAAATCTCCTGGTTATATATATTTAACTAGCCAGCAGTGTCGCAAACTGAGGAGTCCCTTAAATCTCCTGGTGGTATATATTTATTTAACCAGCCAGCAGGCAGTCAGTGCCCTAAGCTGAGTAGACGCTAAATCTCCTGGTTAAATACATGTATTTAACCAGCCAGCACAAAGTCAATGCCATAAACTATGGAGAAGCTATATCTCCAGGTTTTATATATATATATTTATTTATTCAGTCTGCACAGAGACAATGTCCTCAACTGAGGAGACTCGAAACCGCATGGTTTTCTATCTTTATTTAACGAGCCAGCCCAACCTCTGTGCGCTGAACTGAGCAGACATTAATTCTGGTTAGAAGTATATAACCAGCCAGCACAGACTCATTGCGCTAAACTGAGGAGACTCTAAGTCTCCTGGCCATATATATTTATTTAACCAACCAGTAAAGAGCCAGTGCCCTAAACTGAGGAGACTTAAATCTCATGGTTTCATACATTTATTTAACCTGCCAGCACAGTTTCAATGCCCTATACCGTGGAGAAGCTACATCCGCAGGTTACATATATTTATTTAACAAGCCAGCACAGAGTCAGTGCCCTAAAATGAAGAGACTCGGATTGTCCTGGTTATGTATAATCACCAGCCAGAACAGAGACGTTGCTATAAACTGACAAAAGCACTAAACATTTCGGTTAACTACTTTTTTTAACATAAGAGCTCAGAGTCAGTGCCCTCAACTGAGGAGACTCTAAATATCCCTGTTATATACATTCGTTTAACCAGTCAGTACAGAGACCCTGCCCTCAACTGAGAAGACTTTACATCTCTTGGTTTTATATATATTTAAAGAGCCAGACCAGAGTCAGTGCCCTAAACTGATGAGACTCTAAATCTCCTGGCTATCTATACTTATTCAAACAGGCAGCACATAGTCAGTGCCACAAACTGGGGAGACTCTAAGTCTCCTGGTTTTATATATTTATTTAAACTGCCAGCACAGGTTCATTCCCCTATACCGTGGAGAAGCTACATCTCCAGGTTACATATTTTTATTTAACCTGCCAGCAGTCAGCGCCTGAAACTGAAGAGACTCTAATTGTCCTGGTTATATATATATTCACCAGCCAGTACAGAGACAGTGCCCTAAACTGTGCAGACTCTAAATCTTCTGGTTATAAACATTTATTTCACAAACCAGCATACACACAGTGCCCTAAACTGCGGAGACTCTAAATCTTCTGGTTATATATCTAAAATTAACCAGCCGGCACAACCACTGTGCCCTGAACTGAGGAGACTCTAACTGTCCTGGCTATACATATTTCGTCGCCAAGCACACAGTCAGTGCCCTAAGCTGAGGACAGTCGAAATCTTCTGGCTATATATACTTATTTAATAAGCCAGCACTGAATCAGCCCCCTAAACAGTGGAGACTCTAAATCTCCTGGTTTTATATATATATATATTTAACCAGCCACCATACAATTAGTTCTCTAAACGGAGGATAATCTAAATCTCCATGTTATATCTATATATATTAATTTCAACAGCTAGCACAGTATCATTGCCATAAACTGAGGAGATTCTAAATCTCCTGGTTATATATATTTAAACAGCCGGCACAGAGTCAGTAACCAAAACTGAGAAGAATCTATATCTCCTAGTTTTCTATATATATTTAATCAGTCAGTCTGTGCCCTGAATTGAACAGACATTAAATCTGGTTATATATATTTAACCAGCGAGCACAGACTCATTCTAAAACTCCTGGTTATCTATATTTATTTAACCAGCCAGCACAGTTTCAATGTCTGAAACTGTGGAGAATCTACATCACCTGGGTACATATTTTTATTTAACCAGCCAGCACAAATTCAGTGCCCACAGCTGAGGACGCTCTAAATCTTCGGTTATATACATATGTTTAACCAGCCAAAACACAGACAGAGCCCTACACTGAGGAGACTCTAAATCTCCTGGCTATATACATTTATTTAACCAGCCGGCACAGAGTTCGTGCCTGAACTGAGGGGAATCTAAATCTTCTAGCTATATATATTTATTTATCCACCAGCCCAGAGTCTGTCCTGGTTATATATATTCAACCGAGCAGCACAGAGTCAGTGGCCTAAAGTGAGGAGATTCTAGATCTCCTGGTTACATATAGTTATTTAATCATGCAGCACAGAGTCAGTTCCCGAAACGGACGAGACTCTAAATCTTCTGTTGATATATATTTAACCAGCCACCACACTGTCACTGCCCTAAACTGAGGTGACTGCAAACCTCGTGGATATACATGTTTCTTTAACCAGCTAGCATAGACTTAATGCCCTAAACTGTGGAAACTCTAAATCGCCTGGTTAAAAATATTAATTTAACCAGCCAGCGCAGAGTCAGTGCCCTAAACTGAGAAGACTCTAAATCTCAAGGTCTTCAATATTTATTTATCATCCATTCTAGAGACAGGGCCCCAAACTAGAGACACAAAACTCCAGGTTTTATTAATATATTTAACCAGCCTGCACAGGGTTAGTGACCTAAACCGTGGAGATTCTTAATCTCCTGGTTATGTATATTTATTTAACCAGCCTGCACAGTGTCAGTGCCCTAAACTGAGGAGACTCTAAATCTCATGGTTATATATAATTAACCAATCAATACAGAGTCAGTTCCCTAAAGTGAGGAGACTGTCGGCCTAAACTGAGGAGGCTCTAAATCTGCAGGTTATATATTTATTTAACCAGCCATCAGAGAGTCAGTGCCCTAAACTGAGGAGACTCTAAAACTCGTGGTTATATATATTAATGTAACCAGCCAGCAGAGAGTCGGTGTCATAAACAGGGGAGACTCTAAATCCCTTAGTTATATATATATAATCAACATTGGCAGAGTCAATGGCCTAATCTGAGGAGACTCTATATCGCTTGGCTGCATATAAACTTCCTGGTTATTCAAATATTCATTTAACCAGCATGAACAGAGTCCACACTCTAAACTGAGGATACTCTAAATCTTCTGGTTATATATATTTAACCAACCAGCACAGTGTCAGTGCCCTTCACTGAGGACTCTATGTCTCCTGGTTTATATATATATATAATTTTTTTTTAAAAAAAAGTCAAAGATTCGATTCAGTACGCTAAGATAATGAGACCCTAAAGTTATTGAATATAAACGTTTTGTTTAACCAGCCAAGACAGAGTCAGTGCCCAATTAGGTGAGACTCTAAGTCACCTGGTTATATATATTTATTTAGCCAGACAACACAGAGTTTGTGGTCCATACTGAACAGTCTTTAAATCTATTTGTTATATGTATTTAAACAGCCAGCACAGAGTCAATGCCCTAAACTGAGGAGTCTCTAAATATTCTGGTTGTATATATTTAACAAGCAATCACCCAGTTAGTGCCCTATACTGAGAAGACTATAAATCTCCTGATTATATATTTATTTAACCAGCCAAAACAGAGTCAGTGCTGTAAACAAAGGATACTCTCATTCTCCTTGATATATATGTTTATTTAATCTGCTGGTTATGTATACTTAAAGAGCGAGAAAAGAGTCAGTACTCTAAATTGTGTAGCCTCCGAATCACCTGGTTTTACATATTGTATCAGCCAATACAGAGTCAGGGCGCTAAAGTGAGGAGTCTCCAGATCTCCTGGTTATATATATTTGTTAAACCAGGTAGTACCCCCTCAGTGCACTCAACTGTGGAGACTCTAAATCTCCTGTTGATGTGAATTTAACCAGCCAGCAGAGGCAGTGCCTTAAAATGAGAATAGTCTAAATGTATTGGTTATATATGTTTATTTAACAAGTCAGCAAGGACTCAGTGCTCTAAACTGGAGAGACTCTAAATCTGCTGGGTTTTTTTTATTGAACCAGCTGGCACAGAGTCAGTGCCCTAAACTGAAGAGACTCTAAATCACCTGGTTATTTACACTTAAGCAGCAAGTACTAAGTCAGTGCCGTAAACTGAGGACACTCAACATCTCCTGGTTATATCTGTTTGTTTAACCAGTCTGCACAGTGTCAGTGCACTGAACTGAGCAGACTCTAAATCTCCTGGTTTATATATTCAACCAGCCATTACAGAGTCAGTGACCTAAACTGACGAGACTCTAAATCTCCTGGTTATACATAATTATTTAACTAGCCAGCGCAGAGTCAGTGCCCCAAAACTGATCAGAATCGAAATCTCCAGGTAATATATGTTTCACCAGCAGCACAGACTCAGTGCCCTAAAATGTGGAGGCTCTATATCTCCTTGTTATATATATATTTATTTAACCAGACACTACAGACTCAAAGCACTAAACTGAAGAAACTCAACGTCTCCTGGTTAAATATATTTATTTAACTGTATATCGCCTGGTTATATATATTTAAACAAGCAGCAAATAGTCAGTGCGCTAAGCTGAGGAGACCCTTTTTTGGTTATATATGTATTTTTAACCAACCAGCACAGTTTCAGTGCCCTAAACGGATGAGACTCTAAATCACCTGGTTATACATATATATATAACTGGACAACACACAGTCTGTGTTCCAAACTGAGGAGTCTCTAAACCCCCTGTTATATTTATTTAACCAGCCAGTACCGAATCACTGCCCTAAACTGAGGAGACACTATGCCTTCCTGATTAAATATATTTATTTAATGAGCAACTACAGGCTCAGTGCACTAAACTGTGGAGACTCAAAATTCTCCGGATTATATATATTTAACCAGGTGGCACAAAGTCAGTGCCATAAACTGAGGAGACGCTAATCTCCTGGTTATAAATTTTTATTTAAGCATCAAATATAGAATCAGATCCCTAAACTGATTATACTCTAAATCTGCTTTTTTAATATTTAACCAACCAGCACAAGGTCAGTGCCCTACACTGAGGAAACGCCATATCCCCTGGTTATACATTTTAACCAACCAGCAAAGAGTCAGTGTGCTAATCTGTGGAGACTCAAATTTTATTGGTTATATGTGTATTTTTAACCAGCCAGCACAGTGTCAGTGCCCTAAACTGGTGAGACTGGAAATCACCTGGTTATATATATTTAGGCAACGAGACAACACAGAGTCAGTGCCGTAAACTGATGAGGCTCTAAATCTCCTGGTTATATATATTTGCCCAGCCAGCACAAAGTCAGTGCCCTAAACTGAGGAGACTCTAAATCTCCTGCTTATACATACTTATTTAACTAGCTACCACAGAGTTAGTGCACTAAACTGTTGAGGATCCAAATCTCCAGGTTATATATATATTTCACCAGCAGGACAGCCTCAGTGCCCTAACATGTGGATGCTCTATATATCCTGGTTATAAGTATTTATTTAAGCATCAAGCATACTGTAAGAGCCATAAATACGGAGACTCTAAATCTCCTACTGTTATATATTTAGCCAACCAGCACAGTGTCAGTGCCCTACACTGAGGAAAGTCTGCAGCCCCCGGTTATATATATTTAACCAGCAAGCAAAGAGTCAGTATGCTAAGCTGAGGAGACCTTAAATCTATTGGTTATATATGTATTTTAACCAGCCAGCAAAGTATTAGTGCCCTAAGCTCTTGAGAATCTAAATCACCTGGTTATGTGTATGCATTTAACCAGCCACTACAGACTCAGAGCACTAAACTGTGGAGCATTTAAATATCTTTGTTATATATATTAAACAAGCCAGCACAGTAGCAGAGCCCTGCACTGAGGAAACGCTATATCCCCTGGTTATATACATTTAACCAATCAGCAAAGTGTCAGTGTGCTAAGCTGAGGAGACTCTAAAACTCTTGGTTATGTATATTAAACCAGCCAGCACAGACTCAGAACCCTAAACTGAGGAGACTCTAAATTTCCTGGTTTTATAAATTTAACCAACCAGCACAGTGTGAGAGACCTACACTGAGGATTCTCTACATCCCCTGTTTATATACATTTAACCAACCAGCAAAGAGTCAGTGGGCTAAGGTGAGGAGAACCTTAATTTATTGGTTATATATGTATTTTTAATCAGCCAGCACACTGTCAGTGCCCTAAACTCGTCAGACTCCAAATAACCTGGTTATATATATTTATTTAACCAGACAACACAGAGTCTGTGGTTCAAACTGTGGAGTCTCTAAATCTCCTGGTTATATTTATTTAACCTGGCAGCACAGAGCCAGTGCCCTAAAGTGAGGAGACTCTAAATCTCCTGGTTAAATGTATTTAACCAACCAGCACAGAGCCAATGCCCTAAACAGTGGGGATTCAAAATCTATTGGCTGTATATGTTAAACCCGCCAGCACAGAGTCAGTGCCCTAAACTGAGCAGACTCTAAATTTCCTGACTATAATTTTTTTAAGCATCAAGCATAGACTCAGAGTCCTAAACTGAGGAGAATCTAAATCTCTTGGTTTTATGTAATTAACTACCCAGCGCAGTGTCAGTGCCCTACATCTCCTGGTTACATATATATATTTAACTAGCTAGAAAAGTGTCAGTGCCCTAAGATGCTGAGAATCTAAATCACCTGGTTATACATATTTATGTAAACAAACTGCACAGAGTCCGTGGTTCAAACTGAGGAGTGTCTAAATCTCCTGTTTATATTTATTTAACCAACAGCACAGAGTCAGTACCCTAAAAAGAGGAAACACTAAATCTCATGGTTATATGTATTTATTTAACTGGTCAGCAAAGAGTCTGTGCACGAAACTGATGCGAATCTGAATCTCCTGGTTATATATATATTTATTTAACCAGCTTGCTCAGAGTCAGTGTCCTAAACAGTGGAGTACCTAAATTTCCTGGCGATAGATGTTAAATCAGCCAGAAACAAAGTCAGTGTCTGAAAAAGAAGAAACTCCAAATCTCCTGATTTTACATATTTATTCAATCATCCAACACTGAGTCAGTGACCTAAACTGAATCGTCTCTAAATCTCCTGCTTATATATGTTTAACCAGCCAGCACCGAGTCAGTGTCTTAAACTGAGGAGACACAAAATCTCCTGGTGAGATGTATTTGTTTACCCAGCCAGCAGAGTCAGTGCCCTAATCTGAGCAGACTCTAAATATCCTGGATTCATATGTGTGTGTGTGTGTGTGTGTGTGTGTGTGTGTGTGTGTGTGTGTGTGTGTGTGTGTGTGTGTGTGTGTGTGTGTGTGTGTGTGTGTGTGTGTGTGTGTGTACAAAACCAGCCTGTAACGAGACAATAAATCTCTTCTATAAATTTATTTAACCAGCTACCAGAGAGGCAGTGTCCTAAAATGAGGAGACTCCAAATCTCTGGGTTAAATATATGTAACCAGCTAGCGCAGAGTCAGTGCCCTAAACAGAGGACACTGCAAATTTCCCAGTTATATGTATTTACTTAATTATCCAGCACAGATTCAGTGCCCTAAACTGATGCAACTCTAAATCTCTTGGTAATTTATATTTATTTAACCATCCAGCACAGAGTCAGTGTCCTAAACTGAGAACACTATAAATCTCCTAATTATATATATTTATTCAACCAGCCAGCAAGGAGTCAGTGTCCTAGACTGAGGAGACTAAATATCTTGACTGTTTATTTAGAGGAATAGAGGCTTGCTAAAAAAAAACTCAGAAACGCACTGAGGACTGCCAAAAGTGGGCACGAAAACAGCTCAGAAAGAAGTATTAAGGAAAATCTAAAGGCGTTTTACTCATACTTGAGGAATAAGATAATGATCAGGGAGAAGGTTGGGCAAATTAGCGTTAACGGAGTGGACGTGTGCGCTAAGTCTGAGCAGATAGGCGAAGCCTTAAATAGATTTTTTGTTTCTATTTTCACCAAGGAAAGGGAACTTGTTGGAATTGAAAACTTAGAGGAGCTGGCATACAAATTTGATCAGATCAATATTGATGCTGATAATGTGCTAGAAATTTTGGAAAACACTTAGATTGATAAGTCTCCAGGGCCAGACCAGGTTAATACTAGTCTACTCCGGGAAGCGAGAAAGGAGGTAGCTAAGCCGCTGGCGATAATATTTGCCTCCTCACTCTCCACGGGAGTCGTACTGGAGGATTGGAAGGAGGCGAAAGTTGTTGCAATATTCAAAAAAGGAAATAGGGAAATCTCTGGCAATTACAGACAAGTCAGTCTCACGCCTCTGATCAGCATAGTTGTGGAAAGAATTCTGAGGGATAGGATGTATGACTATTTGGCAAAGCATAGTGTGATTAAAGGCAATAAGCATGGCTTTCTAACGGGCAGGTCATGCCTCACAAATCTTATTGAGTTATTTGAAGAGGTGTAAAGACAGGTCGATCATGGTCGAGCAGTGGATGGGTTGTATATGGATTTGAGCAAGGCATTTGATAGGGTTCCTCATAATAGGCTCATTCATAAAGTCAGGAAGCATTGGTTAAAGGGAGATTTAGCTATCTGGATTCAGGATTGACTGGCTGACAGATGGCAGAGAGTGGTTGCAGATGAAAAGTATTCTGCCTGGAACACAGTGCTGAATGGGGTTCCACGGGGCTCTGTTCTTGGTCCTCTGCTCTTTGTAGTTTTTATAAATGCCTTACATGAGGAGGTTGAAGGGTGGGTTAGTAAATTTGTAGATGACACAATGGTTGGAGGAACCGCCGATAGCATAGAGGTTTACTGCAGGCTGCAGCGCGACAGAGACAGGATGCAGAACTGGGCTGAGAAATTGCAAATGGATTTCAGACTGGATAAATGTGAAGTGGTGCATTTTGGAAGGTTGAACTCGAATGCTGAATACAGGATTAAAGACAAGATTCTTGGCAGTGAGGAGAAACAGAGATCTTTGGGTGTGCAAGTACATAGATCCCTCAACGTTGCCACTCAAGTGGATAGGGTTGTTAAGAAAGTTTATGGTGATTTGACTTTCATTATCGGGGCATCAAGTTAAAGAATCGCGATTTTTTGCTGCAGCTCCCTAAGCCCATGGTGAGACTACACTTGGAATATTGTGTACAGTTCTGATCGCCTTACTATAAGAAAGATACAGAGGCTTTGGAGAGGGTGCAAAGAAGCTTTACCAGGATGTTGCCTGGTCTGGAGTGTTGCCCTTTGAAGAAAGGTTGAATAAGCTCAGACTTTTCTTTCTGGAGTGAAGGAGGAAGAGAGGAGACCTGATCGAGGTATACCAAATAACGAGAGGAATAGTTAGAGCCACTAGCCAGTGACATTTCCCCAGGGCAGGATTGACTGGTATGAGAAGTCATAGATTGAAGATATTAGGAGGATGGTATAAAGGAGACAACAGAGGTAGGTTCTTTACGCAGAGAGTTGTGAATGCATGGAATGCGTTGCCAGCTGAAGTGGTGGAAACGAAGTCATTGGGGGCATTTAAACGACTGCTGGACATGCACAAGGATAGCAGTGAGTTGAGGAGTGCGTAGGTTAAGTTATTATATTTTATGTCTCGACACAACACAGTTGTGGAAAGAATTCTGAGGGATAGGATTTATGAGTATTTGGCAAAGCATAGTGCGATTAAAGGCAGTCAGCATGGCTTTGTGAGGGGCAGGTCATGCCTCTTATTGAGTTATTTGAGGAGGTGTTATGACAGTTCGAAAACGGTCAAGCAGTGGATGTGTTGTATATGTTTTTCAGTAAGGCATTTGATGCGGATCCCCATTCATATTTTCGGGAAGTATGATATACTGGGAGATCTATCTATCTGGATACAGAATTGACTGACAGAAGGCCGAGAGTGGTTGTAGATGGAGTGTATTCTGCCTGGAAGACAGCGTTGTATGGGGTCCCGCAGAGTTCTGTTCATGGGCCTCTGCTCTTAGTCAGTACTTAAACTGAGAAGACTCTAAGATCTCTTTGTTATCTATATATATTTAACCAGCCAACACACAGTCAGTGACCTTAATTGAGACACACTAAAACGCCTGGTTATATATATTTATTTAACCAGTTAACAAAATATTCAGTGTCCTAAACTGAGGAGTCTCTAAATCTCTTTGTTATGTATATTTATTAAACCAGCCATCACAGAGTCAGTGCCCGAAACTGAGGAGATTCTAAATCTCTTGGTTTCATATGCTTACCAGCCAGCATAGAGTGAGTGCCCTAAACTGAAGAGAGTCTAAATCTCATGGTTATATGTGTTTATTTAACCAGCCAACACGGAGACTCTGGTCAAAACTGACGAGGCACTAAATCTTGTGGTTATATGTATTTAAACAGCCAGCACAGTGTCAGTTCCCTCAATTGAAGAGACTGTAAATCTCCTCGTTATGTATGTATAACCAGCCAGCGCACAGTCCGTGCCCTCAACTGAGGTGCCTCTCAATCTCCTGGTTGTATATATACTTATTTAACCAGCCAGCCCAGAGTCGGTGCCCTCAACAGAGGAGACTCTAAATCAGCTGGTTATATGTATTTATGTAACCAGCTAGCACAGAGTCAGTGCCCTAAACTGAGAATACAATATATCTTCTGTTTAAATATATTTAAACAGTCAGCACAGAGACATTGCTCTAAACCGAGGAGCCTCTCAATCCCCTGGTTAGATATATTTATTTAACGAGCCAGCACAGAGCAAGTGCCCTAAACTGAGGAGACTCTAAATCACCCGGTTATATATATTTATGTAACAAGCCAGCCCAGAGTCAATGATTTAAACTGAATAGACTCTAAATCACCTGGTTACATATATTTAGGTAACCAGCCAGCAGAGTGTCAGTGCTGTAAACTGAAGATATACTATATCTTCTTGTTATATATATTTAAACTGCCAGCACAGAGACGTTGCCCTAAACTGACGAGCCTCTAAAGTCCTGATTATATATAGATTTCTTTAACCAGGCTGCCCAGAGTCAGTGCCCTAAAATGAGGAGCTTCTACATCTCCTGGCTATGTATATTTATATTACCAGACAGCACAAGTCGGTTCCCTAAACTGAGGAGACTCTGCATCGGATGGCTATATATATTTAAATAACTGGCCAGCACAGAGTCATTGCCTTAAACTGAGGAACCTCTCAATCTCCTGGGTAAATATATTTTTCGACCAGCCAGTATAGAGTCATTGCCCTAAACTGAGGATTCTCTCAATCTACTGGTCTTTTTTTATTTTGACCAGCCAGCCCAGAGTCAGTACCCTTAACTGAGAATACTCTAAATCTCATGGTTATATATACTTAACAACCAGCACCGAATCAGTGCCCTAAACTGTGGAGACTCTAATTATCCTGGTTATGTATATTTAACCAGCCAGCACAGAGTCGGTGCCCTAAACTGAGAAGACTCTAAATCTCCCGGTTATATATGGTTATGTAACCAGCCTGCCCAGAGTCAGTGCCCTAAACTGAGGTGAATCTAGGTCTCCTGGTTATATATATTTAACCAGCCTGCACTGAGCCAGTGCCCTAAACTAAGGAGACTATATATTTCATGGTTATGTATGTTGAAACAGCCAGCACAGAGTCAGTGGCCTAAATTGAGGAGAGCTGAAAATGTGTTGCTGGAAAAGCGCAGCAGGTCAGACAGCATCCAAGGAGCAGGAAAATCGACGTTTCGGGCATGAGCTCTTCTTCATTCCTGAAGAAGGGCTCCTGCCCGAAATGTCGATTCTCCTGCTCCTTGGATGCTGCCTGACCTGCTGCGCTGTTCCAGCAACACATTTTCAGCTCTGATCTCCAGCATCTGCAGTCCTCGCTTTCTCCTAAACTGAGGAGACTCTACATCTGATAGTTGTATATATTTATTTAACCAGCCAACACGGAGTCAGTGCTCGCAAATTAGGAGACTCTAATTATCATGGTTATGTATATTTAACCAGACAGCACAGAATCAGTGCCTAAATTGAGGAGTCTCTACATCTGATGCTTATATATATTTACTTAACCAGCCAGCACAGAGACAGTGCCCGCAATTGAGGAGAATCTTAATCTTCTGGTTATATGTATTTATTTAACCAGCCAGCACAGAGTCGATACCCTAAACCGAGAAGACTCTATGTCTCCCGGTTATGCATATTTATGCAATCAGCCAGCAGAGTGTCAGTGCCCTAAACTGAGGAGGCTCTAAATTTCTTCGTTATATATAATTAACCAGCCAGCACAGAGTCAGTGCCATATACTGATGAACCTCTCAATCTCCTGGTGACATATATATATATATTTAACCAGCCTGCCCAGAATCAGTGAGTGCGCTAAACTGAGGAGCCTCTCAATCTCCTGGTTATATATATTGAACAAGCCAGCACCGAGCCATTGCCCTAAAAAATCAGATTCTACGATCAAGGATGTCTCAGAAAGGGTGCAGAATGGTCGCAAAGGGGAGAGGGACTAGCTGGAGGTCAATGTACACTTTGGAACTAATGACATCGGAACGAAAATGGATGAGAGTCTGAAGGGAGAATACAGAAAATTAGGCAGGCATTTCACAACGATGTCCTCGAGTGTGGTAATGTCTGTAATACTCACGCTTCTACAAGCTAGTGAGTGTAGCAATAGGAAGAGAGAGCACATGAATATATGACTGGCTAGCTGGTGCAGGGGAGAAGAATTCATTTGTTTGATTCATTGGAATCTGTTCTGTTGTCGAAGCGATTTGTACAAGAAGAATGGATTGCAGCTGAATTGGAAGGGGTCTAAGATACTGGCAAGGAGCTTCCCCAGAGCTGCTTCGAAGGATTTAAACTAGTAGGGTTGGGGATTGTGGGCGGGGGAACCAAGGGAGTTAGTGAGCAAAGAGGTCAATGTGAGACTGCTACAGTTGAGAAATAAAGTTGGGTCAGGCAATCAGGGAAAGCAGGGACAAAGGAGAACATAAGATAGGTCTGATAAATTAGCCTGTATTTATTTCAATGCAAGAGCTCTAACAGGGAAGGCAAATGAACTCAGGGCATGATTAACAACATGGGACTAGGATATCATATCAGTTACAGAAACAATGCTCAGGTATGGACTGGACTGGCAACTTCATGTTGCTGCATACAAATGGTATAGGAAGGATAGAAGGGGTGGGGACGTAGAGGAGGGGGAGTGTTGTTTTTGATCAGGAATAGCATTACTACTGTACTTAGGGAGGATGTCCTTGGGAATACATACAGGGATGTTATTTAGGTGGAACTGAGAAATAAGAAACGATGATCACATTATTGGGATTGTATTATAAACCTACTAATAGTCAGCAGGATATTGCAATACAAATTTGTAAGGAGTTATCTATGAGAACAATAGGGTGCTTATAGTAGGGATTTTAACGTTCCAAACATAGATTGGGACTACCAAAGTGTTAATGGTTTAGTTGGAGAGGAATTTGTTGAGTGTGTGTAAAAAAAGTTTCTGATTTAGTGTGTGGAACTGCCTACCATAGAAGTTGCAAAAGTTGAGCTTCTCTTGGGAAATAAGACCGGGCAGGTGTCTGAGGTGTCAGTGGGCGTGCACTTTGGTGCCAGCAGCCATAATATTATTAATTTTAAAATAGTGATGGGAAAGGATAGATTATGTATAAAAGTTAAAGTTCTAAATTAAAGGAATGCTAATTTTGACAATATTTGGCAAGAACTTTCAAAAGCTGTTTGGGGCAGATATTCGTAGGTAAAGGGATGGCCGGAATTTGGGAAACCTTCTGAAATTAGACAATGAGAGTCCAGAGACAGCATGATCCTGTTCGGGTGCAAGAAAAAGTTGGTAGTTGTAGGGAATGCTAGATGACTACAGAAGTTGTGGTTTTGCTATATAAAAAGAAGGAACCTTATGTCAGATATAGAAGAGAGATTGAGTGAATACTGAGATGAGTATAAAGGCAGAAGAGGGAAATCAGTAGGGCAAAAAGAGGGCATGAGATAATGTTGGCAAATAGGGTCAAGGAGAATCCAAAGCATTTTTGAAAATATATTAAGGACAAAATGGGAACTAAGGGGTGGACTAGGGCCTCTAAATGATGCAAGAGATGAGGTAGATAGTAACCGAGTATTTTGCATCAGTGTTTACTGTGGAGAAGTAAAACGAAGGTATAGAATGTAAGGAAATAGATGATGTTATCTTCACAAATGTCTATATTATGGAGGAGGAGGTGTCGGATGCCTTGAAACGCATCCGATTCTGGAAAGCTGGAAAAGTGATTTCTGGGCCCTCTTGCTCAGATTTTGCTATCATCAATAGACACAGGTGAGGTGCCGGAAGTCTGTAGGTTGGCTAATGTGGTGCCATTGTTTAGGAAGGGAGGTAAGGAAGAGTCAGGGAACTATAGACAAGTGTTGGGCAACTTGTTGGAAGAAATCTTGAGGGACAGGATTTACATATATTTTGAAAAGGAAAGGACTGATTAGGGATAGTCAACAGGGCTTTGTGCATGGCAAATCTTTCTCAAGGAATGGACTGAGGTTTTTGAAGAAGTAACAAAGATGATCCATCAGGGCAGAGCGGTACCTGTGATCTATATGGATTTCAATAAGGCATTCGATAAGATTCCCTTGGGAGAGTGGTTAGCAAGGTTAGATCTCATGGAAAAGAAGGAGACCTTGCCATTTGGATACAGAACTGGCTCAAAGGTCGAAGACAGAGGGTGGTGGTGGAGGGTTAATTTTCAGACTGGAGGCCTGGTGACCAGTGGAGTGCCACAAGGATCGGTGCTGGGTGATGTTTTGTCATTTAAGTAAATGGTTTGAACGGGAACATAGGAGGTATAATTTGTCAGTTTGCAAATG
Source organism: Hemiscyllium ocellatum (assembly GCF_020745735.1). Classification (NCBI taxonomy): domain Eukaryota; kingdom Metazoa; phylum Chordata; class Chondrichthyes; order Orectolobiformes; family Hemiscylliidae; genus Hemiscyllium; species Hemiscyllium ocellatum. The sequence goes on from NC_083420.1 coordinate 71,667,148, forward strand.
ACAACAAAATTGGAGGTGTAGTGGATAGAAAAGAACGTTACCTCAGAGTACAATGAGATCTTGAGCAAATGGGCTAATCGGCTGAAGAGTGGCAGATACAGTTTAATCTTGATAAATCTGAGGTGCTGCGTTTTGGGAAAGCAAATCAGAGCAGGCCTTATACACTTAATGTTAAGGCCCTGGACAATACTGTGCAACAAAATGATCTTGGAGTGCAGACTCATAGTTCTTTAAAAGTAGAGTCACAGGTAGATAGGATAGTGAAGATGGCGTTTGGTATGCTTTCCTTTGTTGGTCGGAGTATTGAGTACAGGAGTTGGGAGGTCATGTTGCAGCTGTACAGGACATTGATTAAGCCACATTTGGAATATTGCGTGCAATTCTGGTCTCCTTCCTATCGGAAGGATATTGTGAAATTCTACGGATTCAGAAGGGATTTACAAGGATGTTGCCAGAGTTGAAGAAATTGACTGTATGGAGAGGCTGAACAGGTTGGGGCTACTTTCGTTGGGTATCAGAGGCTGACGGGGACCTTATCGATGTTTATAAAATCATGAGGGGCATGGATAGGGTAAACAGACAAAGTGTTTTCCCTGGCATGGGGGCTCTAGATCTCGAGGGATAGTTTTAGCGTGGAAGGGAAAGATATAAAAGGAATGTAATGGGGCAACGTTTTCATGCAGATGGTGATACATGTATGGAATGATTTGGAAGGGGAAGTGGTGGAGGCTACTACAATTGCAAGGAAGGGTGAGAGGGGTATGGGTCAAAAGCTGGCAAATGGGATTAGATTTGGTTCAGACATCTGGTCGGCAGGGACGAGTTGGACCAAAGGGTCTGTTTAGGTTGACGCAATATCCCCTTCAGTGGGTCAACGTTTGCTTTGTTTCCGATAAGGAAATGCAGATGCTGCAGATCTGAGAGACAGCACAGAAACTGCTGGGGAAACTCAGCAGTTCTGGTAACATCTGTGGGGAGCGAACCTTTCGGATCCAGTGATTGTATCATTTTAGGGTGCCCTACTTTGTTTCTCCCACTTACTGATGCGATGCACCCATTCTCTAATTTAATTCCACTGTGCACCATTTCTTCGATTGAGTATTTCTCTGGAGCAATTCTCCCATTTCGTAATCCGCTGCCATAAATCTCTAATCTTGGAGATCCCTGCATCAAATCTACAAATTACCAATCCTACACATATTCTCCCTTTCGTGATGAACTGCACTAACCCTCCTATTTAGTGGTGCACTGTATTGAACCTCCACCACTCACCCTTGCAACATTTGTCCTATTTACTGATTCACTGCCCGTGTTCTCCCACTTGCTCCAATTCTCGAAGTTATCAGCACCCTGCACCATTTACAGATGCCCTGCAATTTTTCACTTCAGCATTGCTTAGCAACATTTCCCCCAAGTACTGATGTTCTGAACAAATTTTCAACTCAGCGTTGCCTTACACCAATCCTCATCTTGACTGATGGCGTCAAACAACTTAGAGGTACCCCACACTAAATCTCCCATCAATTATTATCCTACCCCAATTCTCCCATTTAGTGTTACAGTGCATTAATTCACCCATTTAGTGCTAAATGGCACCAATTCTACGACTATCTGATGCCCTGTTCCAAATTCTCACATTTCCTTTGAAAGTTCCTTGGAAAGATTAACCAATTTAGCGCAGCTCTGACAGAATTCGTAAATTTAGGCATGCACAAGTTGCACCGAAGTATCTGTTTCCGTGCTGTATATCTCTATGATAGCATGACTCTCCCTCCGTCTTCCCTGCTTTTATCCCATTTTCCAATCCTGCTCAAATTTGGAAGGATCTGTTTCTCTGCTGTACATCACTATTGCTCTATTTAAGGCTTTCCTTCCCTGCACCAACTCTCCCATTTACCAGTCCTGCACAAATCCGCTAACTGCACCAACTCTCCCATTGAGTGTTATCCTGCCTCGGTTCTCCCACTTAAAATGTAATGGTACATGCATGAATTCTCCAATTATTGTTGCCCTGCATCGATCGCTTCCATTTCCTTGTTCCCTGATATATTCCTTCCACGCATGGGTGCCCTTCTATGTTTTTTTTCATTCAGTGGTGCATTGAACTGAACCTCCAATTTACTGATGTAAGAGCATTTCTTATTTTCATTGATTTCCTCCCCAATTCTCCAATTTAGATATGCTGTGCTCCAAACCTCTAATATATTGCCACTCTGACCAATTTTCTAATGTAACGGCACTGTGCATCGAATCTCCCATTTATTGATTGCCACCAAATCCCCCATTTACTCCTAAGCCTGTACTAATTCTTCCATTCAATGATGCCCTAGCCCTACCATTTAGGGTGTGTCATACACTACCTCGCACATTAACTTGTGCCATGCCTCAGTTCTCTAATTTAGCTCCACTGCGCACCAGTTCTTCCACTTAGAATTTCTCTGCCAAAATACTCCCACTTAGTAGTCCACTGCCAGATTTTTCTAACCTTGGCAATCCATGCATAAAATCTCTAAATGATCGATCCTCCACATATCCTCCCATTAGTGGTGAACTGCAATAACTTCTCTATTTTGTGGCGCACTGCTCAGAATCTCCACCACTAATCCTTTGCAACATTCGTCCTATTCATTGATTTACTGCCCGTGTTCTCGCATTTGACATAAGAAGGGAAGAGGTGATGGGTAGGCTAGAGGTGATTACGGTGGACAAATCCCCAGGACCAGATGGAATCTATCCCAGGTTGCTGACAGAGGCAAGAGAGAAAATAGCAGGGGCCTTGACAGATATCTTTGTGGCATCCTTAAATACAGGTGAGGTGCTGGTGGACTGGAGGATTGCTCATATTATCCCCCTGTACAAGAAAGGCAGTAGGGATATTCTGGGTAACGACAGACCAGTGAGCCTGACGTCGGTGGTGTGGAAGTTGCTGGAGAAGGTATTGCGGGAAAGGAATAGAATGGGCTTATCAGTGATAGACAACACGATTTTGTGCCAGAGAGATCGTGCCTTACCAACTTAATAGAGTTATTCGAGGAAGTGACGAAGTTGACAGATGAAGGAAGGGCTGTTGTTGTCATACACATGGACTTTAGTAAGGCGTTTGATAAGGTCCCCCATTGTAGATGAATGGAGAAAGTGAAGTCATATGGTGTGCAGGGTGTTCTAGCTAGGTGAATAAAGAACTGACTGAGCAACAGGAGACAGAGAGTAGTAGTTGAAGGGAGTTTATTGAAATGGAGAAAGGTGACCAGTGGTTTTCCACCGGGGCCAATGTTGATGCCACTGTTGTTTGTAATATACATAAATGATCTAGAAGAGGGCACTGTTGGTATTGGCAGCAAGATTGCAGATGACAGGAAGATTGGTGGAGTAGCAGAAAGCATAAAGGGGCTGTCAGAGAATACAGTAGTACATTGAGCGACTGGAGAGTTGGGCGGAAAAGTGGAAGATGGTTTTCAATCCAGACAAATGTGAGGCATTTTGGCAAAACGGATTCTCGAGAGAATTATACAATGAACAGAAGTGCCTTGGGAAAGTTTGATGGGCAGAGAGATCTGGGAGTGTAGGTCCATTCTCCCCTGACGTTTGCTGCACAGACTGATGGAGTGTCAAGAAGGCTTATAGAATGTTTGCCTTCATTAGAAGGGGTATTGAATGTAAGAGCTGGCAAGTCATGATAACATTGTACAAGACATTGGTTTCGCCGCACTTAGAATACTGTGTACAGTTCTGGTCGCCACTTTACCAAAAGGATATTGACGCTCTGGAAAGGGTGCAGAGAAGGTCTACGAGGATGTTGCCTGGTATGTCTTGTTGAAATCGTATAGTGAGACCATGCGGGGAGGGTTATTTGCACGTTTGGCTTATGGTGACTGCACAAAAAAGTTTTAACACATCGATTCTTCAGATGGCAGGACAGAATTTTGGGGAGAATATGGATTGGTTCACATGAAATCTACTGATGTTCAGGAGAATGAAGTAGGACATCACAGAAACTAATACAATTCGAACAGGATTAACATGGTAAATGTGGGAAGGATGCCCTCGTGACGAGGGAGTGCAGGTACAGTGATATTGGGTTCATATTTTAAAGATATCAGGTAGGCCATTTAGGATTTTAAAAGGGTGACCCTGTGGAATTTTCTGCCACAGAAAGGTTAAATTGAAACCAAGGAATGTTTCAAAGAAGAACACATAATGCTGTGCGCGAAAGAGATCAAATGATATGTGTCTACAGTAATAATAGGCTACTGCATGCTATGACCAGCATTGATCAGAGTGAACATTGGAGCACGATCAAACACAACAACTACTTCAATTTTCTATGGTCCTCCTCTTTTACTGGTGATATACAAAAAAAAAGTTTATAACTGACAAAGATATCAACACTATCTTATCACCTTTGGGCGTAAATCTTACAACGTCTTAATGAATTGCAATCTGTTAGCTGCTTCACCACACAGACTGCAGCACTTCATGGTGGTCAAGAAAAGGCAGAATCATTTTCAAATATTTTGGACTGGCTGCTTTGTCTCTTGTTTTCGATTCAGTTCTCATATTGTTGAATAATCTGACACAAAAGAACATAGTTGGTCTGAAATTAGAAAAAATAATTGGATTTTTTCTGAAGGAAGAGTGGTTGGGACAAGATGGAGGAAGAGTGTGCAGAAGAGGAGCAATGGAACAAACAATGATATGAGTTTTGTAGTGGGGTGATGGGTGAAGAAAATAGAATCAATTTCCAACTCCTAACTTCCTCATCCTTCTCGCTGTATCCTGTACTCACTGCTGCATTCTCTCAGCTGACTGAGATATTCACGGGGAAACCTTCCCAACAATCTCCGTCACTGACACACACTATGGCGAAAAGAGGTTGCAGAAACCAGGCTTCAATTCATTATGGCATATAAAGAAGTAATTCAGCCAATTTTATCAATAACAATTTTCTGCACAGGAATGGACACGCTTCAATTAATCAGTTTCCTTACAAGCAGACACATGTTGAGCTATGCAGTCATACAATATGGAAGCAGACTCTTCTGCCCAATCAGTCTATGTCAATCTGAATCTTAAACTGAACTAGTTCCATCTATCATTGCATTGTCCATGCCACGACAAAAAAATCTCTGTCATGTACTTCAATAAAAGCCATTCGAAATGTTTTCTATTACTCAACTCTCTTTCAAATGATGTAACCGTACTCACATCAACCTCTTCCTCAGGAAGTTTATTCCACACATGAAAAACTCTCTTTATAAAACAGTCTTTTTCATAAACCTCTCATTTTTTTTAATCTTCGTACTCTCACCTGAAAAATCTGTTCGCAAATTTTGAAATCCCTCATCCAAGGTAAAATGAAACTGCTATTCACCTGATCTATACCCTTAAAGACTTTATGAACTGCTATCAGCTCACCGCTCCATCTCCTACACTCCAATGAAAAAGAGTCCCAGCCTTTTCAGCTTCTCCTCTAAATAGAAAAACTCTATTTCCAACAAAAGCCTGACGTGTCTTTACTGGACCTTGCCCAGATCAATAATATACTTACAAAAGGAAGACTGGCTACAATACTCCAGGCAATGCCTCATCATCGTCCTGTACAACCACAAGATGTCCTCCCAAATCCTATTCTCAAAGGACTGAGCATCCTAAATATCTCTTTCACCATGGCACGCAAACTTCAAATAATTATATGCCTGAACTTCTCGATCTCTGTTCTACATCAACACCCAATGGCATGCAAGTAATTGTCTAAGTCTCGATCTTCGCATTTATCTTAATTAAACACAGCCTTCCAATTCGTATTCGATTCAGATATTGATCAAAATCTCTTTGTATTCTCAGATAACATTCCCCACAGTTCAACATGACACCAATTTTGCTGCCACTGGCAAACATACTTACCATGTTTTCTATATTTTCATCCAAAAAAATTACATAAAAAAGACTAACAGAAGTGGACCCAGCACCGAAACCTGTGGAAGACTATTATTAACAGTCCTCCATTCTGAAAAATAGAACCGTTGCATTTATTCTCTGTCTCATGCTATTAGACCAATTTTATATCGAATTGGAAAGCTCACCTTGATTCCCACATGAATTAACTTTAAGAATTAGTCTTCCATGTGGAACATTCTTAAAGGGATTACCAATACTTCAAGTAAACAGTGTCTACGGCTCTGCCCTCATCAACCTTCTCAGTTTTTTTTCATAAATGCAATCATGTTTGTAAGAAATAATTTCAGAAACCTAAACCATACTGAATATCCCAAATTCTTCTTGAACTCAAAATGCATACACATCCTATCCTTTAGAATCGTTTCCAACAAGTTACCCACCACCAAAGCCAGACTCACAGACATATAGTTCGCAGCTTTCAACTTACAATTTTCTGAAACAAATGCACAATATTCGGTAATCATCAGTCATTTGGCACTTCACCTGTAACTACAGACGGTAGAAGTATTTCTACAAGGGGCCCCACATTTTCCTCACAGTTTCCCACAAAGTCCTCTGATACACTAAGTCTCATCACAGAGAAATATGGAACCTTTCAATTGCTAAGAACTCCAACACTTCCTCTTTTGCCCTGCTTCTCAAATATCAATTTGAGATCTCTAACCTCCAGTAAGAACTGATGCGAGACAACCATTTCTTATCTCCCTTATCTCCTGTGATTCGACACAAAGATAAGCATTTTCATCTGTAAAGGGCGCTAATTATTCTCTTGCATGTAATGCACTTGTAGAATTAATTTCGATTATCCCAACTGTGCAAAACTATCTCATAACTACTGTCAAATAACCTGCATACCAACATTAAGAGAATACTGAACTAGATCTCGCAAGGGGTTTTGCATTTCAAATTTCGGAAGCTTTTCCCATTGTTGAAAATAGGCTACGTCTATACTCTTCTGAAGAATTTGTATGTCCTCACACTTCTTCACACAGCATTCCACCTGCCAAATCTATGTACACTCTTCGCGATTGTCCACGTCATTTTGCAGCCTTCGCGCTTCTAAATACGACTCATTTGTCCAACTTTCATTGTTTCATCTGAAAATTGAATAATAAACTCTTTCTGTTCGTTTGCCCAGATCATTCATGCGTAACGTGAATATTTATGGTCCCAACACAAGCACCTGACGTACTCCACTAGTCCCCACCTGCCATCCTGAAAAAGATCCCGTTATCCAAACTCGATGTTTCCTGCAAGTCAACCAAACTTCAATCCATGCCAGTATCTTGCCCCGAACGCATTGCATTCTTGTTTACCAGCTTCCCATAATGCACCTTAATGAATCCCTTTTGGAAATACAGTCAAGTCACATCCACTGGCCCTGCTTTGTCTAACTTGCTCTTAACCTCCTCAAAGTATTCTAACAGATGGATGAAGCTCTGCTGACTCTTCACTTACTCTGCGATCACATCCTTACAATGACATGCAACGTTGTGTTAAACATGTAAACACGTTGATGGACATCAGTTCCACACAACTTCGTACAGATTCTACACTTGAAACGTTTCTCGTCAATGTGAGCACGTTGATGACAAAACAGACCCCAGGAACCTGAATCGTGATTTCCACCGTCAGAGCCTTTTGGAAATCTCTCCTCAGTATGAACACGTTGATCGGACTTCAGTTCCACAGAATTTCCGAAGGACTTGCCACACTCTGAGAATTTGAAAGCTGTCTTCTCAGCGTGCACACGTTGATGCCAATTCAGTCTCCAGCGGATTATGTAGTACTTCCTGCAGTCCATTCACTCCGCAATGTGCACTTGCCATTGTCGCAGCAGGTTGGACAAACAAGTGAATCCCGTCCCAATCTGGAAGCAGCTGAACGGCCTCTTCCCAGTGTGAAACAGCTGGTGCTCCATGAGGTCAGATAATCACCTGCAATCAGTTCCACAGAGAGAGCAGCTGAATTTGCTCTCCTAAGAGTGTACAGGTTGGTGGGAGAACAGATCCATGGCGGATTTGTAGCATTTCTCACAGGCGCCAAATTTAAAACTGTCGCTAACATGAGCACATTGAGTGGGTATCAGATGCCTGGGACTTTTATGGCACGTCCAACAGTCAGGGCATTAAAAAGTTTTCGCTTACTTGTGAGCACTTTGATGGGATATCAGGTCCACAGACATCTTGTGGTACTTTCCAAAGGTTGGGCAAATTAAATGCCTCTCAGTAATATGAACATGTTGATGGGACGTCAATTCCCTGGAGGTTTAAAGCATTTTCCACACTATGGGTATTGAAATGGTCTGTCCTCAGTGCGAACGAGCTGCTGTTTCAGCAGGAGAGATGACAGAATGAATTCCTTCCCACGCAGTGGACAGATGACTGATCTATTACGGGTATGACTCCCTCAAGGAGTTTCCAACTCAGATAAGGAAAATAATTCGTTCCCGCAATGCCTACATTTACAAAGTTCCTCTGAGTGTAATTGTATTTGCGTTTTATAAGCTCTTTTGATTGTTTGAAGCTTTGCCCACATTCATAACACGTATACGGTTTCTCTCACACTGTGAATGGGCTGTTTCCTTCCACGTTAAATATCTAAACACGCTTTATTTGTGATGAAATTGTGGACCCAATCATATCATTGTGTGATATCTTGTAAAGCTTTCCCTTCTAATATCCAGTGAAATTCACGTCAAATAAACGAAAAAGAGAGTGAGAGATAATCTCTCACGTGACTCGATCTTCTATATGAAGGGAACGACTGAAGGACGGGCAATATAAATATCCACTATTTAACCAGAACGTTACCGGAATCTTCCAAGTGTTCAGCCTCCATCACCCAGAAACAGCAGGGTAGCAGGTTGACGTGAACACTATCACCTCTAAATTTGATTCCATCAGATTATATTCCCTTAAGTGTGGAAACAGGGACTATGACACAACAAATCCACACCCAACCAGGCATATTTGACTCTGACTAATGCACCTAACACGATGCGCAAATTACCGGACCTGCATGTTTCTGGACTGTGTCAGCCAATCGGAGCACCTGGAAGAAACGCACGCTGACACAGAGAAAAACCTGCCAACTCCATGCATACAGTGACCCGAAGCTGAATTTGAACCTGAGCTCGTGCTGCTCTCAGGCAGCAGTGTTAGTCACTGAGCCACAGTGCCATGCAGTCGCCTGAACTTTCTCTCTAGTTCACACACCATCCTGGTTGTCTGACATCCAGTCCCAGTGGAGCAGAAATTTCCTCCAATTAAATCATGACTAAATTGTGGCCCTTATCTTCAGATTCCAACACAACCTCCACTGTCTTGCCACTGTCTCCATCCCTCTCCCTGGCAACTGCCAGAATCTGAAAAGAACGCGTCATAACAATGGTGAAATACATTAAGCGGACATGAGTTTTCAACCACATATCATCCTTGTCACCAAGACTGCCCACCTAAGTAACATAACCCGGATCCACCTAGATTCTGTTAATCCATTGCTGAACCTGTCATGAATTCCTTTGTTCCCTCTGGATCTAACTCCTATACACTCCGAGTCATCTTCTCACATTCCCTCTCGACACTTGTTTGTTTTTTTTGCTGCCTCTATTAATGATTTTACTTGAGCTCTGTTTAATGTTTTGTTATTCATTCTATTGCCTATATCTGAATGAAGTTTTAACCACTGTCCATTCTCACTTTTTGCAGATTCATCTGTTCACAAGAGCCCCAACAATGCTGTAAGAAAAGGGCGTACAGGTTATATACTCATGCAAAATTTACACATTACCCAAAACTCTGCTCCTGTGTTAGTGTTGACATCAAGTCTGATTCACTCCGCAACTCGTAATTGGACAGATGCATTTTAAACTTTACCTCCTTCTATTCATGTCTCTTGGTCATCCGCTCTCGACCCAAACCTGTATTGAACTCGAGGTTCAACCCCTCTCAAGGGCAATCAGGCCAGGTCAATAACTGCCAACCCAACCAGTGATGTGCACATTCCAAGAACGATTTTTTTTTTACAAATGCTCTTCGATTTATCTGCGTTGCATGTAATTCTAAACTCCTGAGCAAAACTAGATTTGTTGCCTTGCACCTTCATCTATGAGGGCCTTGAGTTGTGAAACCTGTTTCACTAAACCCCCCACGCCCCACCCCGTCTCAACTTCGGTTTTGCACTTTGAAATACTCCTTGAATACTAAATATTTGAACAGAAAATATTTCGTAACCTCTCTACTATCTCATTATTTCACTGGAGTGGAAAGTTGGTTTATGACAACGCTGTTATATAATTTCATTGTTACTACATCGCAAGCCCTTTATCATTTCTCGGTGAATTACATTATGGCTACTACGTTCACCTGAAAAAAACTAATTTAGAGAGTCAACGGATTGAATAATAAAATATCTAAGACAATCGAACTCAACCTTGGAGATAACAGAAGATGACCTTGACAGGGAGTTGTCCAAGGACAGCAGAGATGAAACGGAGCAATGGATGGATATTGTTTCAGATTCACATTAAAGATATCACAGCAGCTAAAGAGCCATGTAATGGTTTCACATATAACGGAGCATAGCAGTAGAAGCTGAACTGCATCAATTACTCAGCGGGTCTGGTTGCAGCTATGAAGAAAAGTAAGAGTTAAATGTTTAGATATGATGGGGCTCCCTCAGTTCAGCGAAACGGAATCATCAATCCTAATTTATCTTCATAGATACTTCCAGATCTGCTGTGCCATTCCCGCAACTTCTGGTTTTATTTCCAAATTACTGCATTCGCTGTTCTTCTGATTTTATTTAGTGCCAATCACTGAGTTGCTGTGCTGGGTTATGTGACTGCCATTGTATATCCTCAATTTGTTTATTAAATGTACAACGAATCTTTCTATTTATCTCCTCCGAACATAATTCACCTATATAATGCATGTAATAGAGAATAAAATATTCCTTGCGTGCGCCATCGCTTTAATATCACAAAGTCTGGCAGTGAGCACACATTCAACGGTAATGTCGCCACTGTCATTCGGGACTGTTATTGGAGAGGGACAACTGGTGTTGGTTTACTCTGACGGACACGACATGACAGATGAGCAGAGGGGATGCAAAGGGGAGTCATTCGTGGTAGCCTAGTGGACTTAATCCAAAACTAATCCCATCATGAGAAAACTAGTCCGAGAAAGTGTTATAGCTTCTCAGAAATGTCATCAAGGAGGAAAGTGTAGCGTTCATGTTGCAGCAATCAACAATGTTTCCTGTCATTGATTAAATGAACTGTGTTTGCTCCATTGAAGTGCGCAAGTCACAGAATAACTACTGCGATGAACAAATAAAACGTTAGAGCACATAAGCTGAGTGCTGAAAACTGTCTCTAAAAGTGCGATATTAGATGACTGGCACTCATATAATGAGCCAAAGCGACTGTCCAATTGCTGTTATAACTTAATGACTTGCTATTATTTTTTTAAAACTGAACAAGAAGACAAAAACAGTGTCAAGAAGTTGAAATTATTGTGCCTTCTCTGGTGCTCCAGTTGTTAGGAATCAGCACTCTCACTTCCATTTATTGGTTCAAATGCCGAGTTAGGTGATGAGCATCTGATGTTACTGTATAAACTCTGCAAAATGAACATCAATTCCTCTCTTTAAGGACAGTAAAGGAACAGGTCTGTCAGATTAAGTGAGAGTTTCACATCAAAGATGTACGCAAATAGGTGAAAGGACTGATATCCATTGCCTTGCCCTGCACATACACAGTACAACAACAACAACAAACTCCTTATTGAAACATCCAAGTTTGTTGAAGATTTAACTTCTTGAATGCAGAAAGGTTGGTTCCCTCATAGGACAGACTCGTACCAGAGTGTTTAAATCAAATGGGGTTCGCACATGTAAGACAGAGATGAGAAAGAATTTAGGAGCAAATTACTGCAAATGCTGCAAACTGTCCGGAAAACAATAAATACTCGATCACAACCGATCAGCCAGCATCCATGGAGAGAAAGCAAGCTCGTGTTTTGAGTCTAGATGATGTTTTATCACATGCGAAGTGTGATGTGAAGTCTGGAGGATGCAGTATTTGTGCAACAATGAGGAGAGAAGATTGGTCTACTACAGAAGAAATGATGTCAATAGTACAGATAAAGTGATTGGAATGAGAGAAGGGACGAACAATGGTATGATTGTGAACCCACTCCCACTCCTTCCCTTTCTTTATCTTTACATGTTGCATTCTCTGTCACCAGTCATTGTGAGTAATTGATCATTGTATTAGGGTAGAAATGTCTTGCTGGAAAAGCGCAGCAGGTCAGGCAGCATCCAAGGAGCAGGAGAATCGACATTTCGGGCATGAGCCCTTCGTCATGCCCGAAACGTCGATTCTTCTGCTCCTTGGATGCTGCCTGACCTGTTGCGCTTTTCCAGCAACACATTTTCAGCTCTGATCTCCAGCATCTTCAGTCCTCACTTTCTCCTCCACTGTATTAGGGTACAAAGGAAAACCCACCTTCAGCACCCACACTGAACTTGACTCCATGAGGTCCACACTGGCTTCTCACAAACCACCACTGTCTCTTATTTGACCTGCCGTCCCCTCCGATCGTGTTTTAAGCTGAGTACTCTTCAGGCAATCGCAGCTGACATTGCTCTTGTCAGACTGTAAAATGCAGGGAAGGTATTATAACGGGTCTACGGCATAATTCGTTTTCGAAAGATAATTTGCTATTGAGTAGTATAAATGGGAATTACGAACAGACTATGGTAGGGAAAGCACTGAATCGTAACGAATGGGCTACCCAAGAAGAAATCTGTTTATACCACTTTGTACACTATCTAAATCAGCATTGCATTCTTCCATTCTTTTGTAGATCCGTTCGGCACTGTCTCGGTTTTGTTTCATTTTCTTGGTTTTTGTCACACAGGCTATTGATCCATGTGTTGTCTTGCAGGACTGGTGGTGTAGACAGATTTTTATTTATTTAGACACGAACAAAACGCAAGAGAATTCTTAGAAACATGGCATTTCAACCGAAACGCTATAAACAAACAATTTGAATTGGATCTCATTTACCACCCCCTGAGAGAAACCGGAAAAAGCATCAAAAGAGGAAATGATGTCACCACAGGAAATGCCATCACCAACCCAAGGAAACCGACATATATAAATAGAAAGTGGCTACGCCACCAGTGCTTCACTTGGAGGCTCACTGAAGATGTTACGTAGCATGATAATGAAACTTCTGGAAATGAACATTCCAGCTCAGAGAGTAAACCTACATGCATAGAGATGAATATTTGGATTGTTAGAGCACATAACGCTACGGGACAGCGTTGGATAACTGGGATGATGCTCCTTTTCCTGTGCTGTAAGCACTCAATAACTCAATCATTTTGTAGGTGAAGATTACCTTCACTGAAAAAATAAGCCAAAAGCTGTGTCATTAAGAAACAATGAAAATATCCCTGTAGTTATCCCTGGTGGTGCAGCAGGTGCGATTCTGCCCTCAAAGAGCTGCAGACCGATTTCACTTCCAATTCCGAAAACACCAACTTCTTTGTTCCTGACATGCAGGAGACATACAAAAGAAAATATCAGCCAGAGGGTGGTTGAATTGGAAACTCACTGCAATGGATCACAGAGACAGAAACCCGCCATGACCTTCAGACGTATTCATATGTGAATTTGTTATGCAAAGGCATGCAAGCCAAGTGATGGAAAATACGATAAGGGTCGACAAGCGGTCGTTTCTGGAAAGAGTACAAAAAAGGAGCTTGAAGGCTTTCGTCAACTCCGGGCATCACAGGCAGACAGTCAATCCTCGTGGCCTAAAATTTACAATTTTGTGTTTTCAGCTACATGGCAGTGTTTCGATTCCCTATCTGGGAATGAGGGCTTTTTCGCTCCTGACAGAGACGAAAAGGAATGCGGAGCATCTGTGACAGGAGTCCTTTCAATGCCTTGAATCAACTAATGACCCTAAGAACATCAACTTTTATTTCTGAACCTCTTAAATGAGGGGCAGGTGCCTCGATAGACCCTCCTCAGTAGGACATTTCACCCGTAATTCTCCTCTGTTTCTGCTTCTGATGAGTTTTTAGAGATTCCGAAAGCTAAGACAGAGTTTGTTTAAAGTAACACCATTTAAAGTAAAAATTCACAACTTTATTTCGAAAAGTGTAACAGACTAATTAACTAATCAATGTTTCCAATTGCTTCATCTAAAATATTTTCTACCTGCCCTTCTATAATATTAATCCAATAAAACTCCCAATTAAGATTTACGAAACCATCCTTCTTATCTCAGACGCAGGCAGCTTTTGAGGTTCCATTCGGCCCTTCCTGAGTCTTATTTTCTTCTTCAGAATTTCTGCATCATAGGTTACTGATCGAAAAGGTACCTTTTCAGAGAGTTGTATTTCAAACAGTGTATTTATATCCTGGGCTTGGTAGTTCTCCTCCAACTGTTCAATTTTCCACGGGCTATTATGCCCAAAGTGACAAATTGTGTCATTGGCTTTTAAGATTATCTGGATGCCCAATTAAATTTGGATTTGAGTTTGATATTTTTCGAGGTATACTTTGAATGATTATTCGAATTCGAATTTTTGTTTTTGTCACATACCAACTCAGCGAGCACTGTTTTTTCTGAATCAAATGTTACTTTGTAAATTCTGCAGCAGTCAGTGTTCTTGTCATGCCGTCCACTCTCTAAATGTACACCCACATCTCCATTACACTTCTGTGTGGGCGCTGGGAAACTGACTGCATTTTTTTCGGGGTCATTTACTGAAGAGATCCTCACTCTTGCATATCAGCAATTCAAACCTCAGCCCAACTTCAGACCACCTTTGCATAAGTGTGTGTGAAGCTGCCAGTATTGCTGTCGCACCATTTAAGAGTCAAACCTACAATTTCTTAATCCGTAGTCAGACAGTTTATCCATTGCATCACTGCTCCCGTGCGTGCTTTGGGCTTGAATGCCACAGAGTTGTGATGTTCAAACAGACATACGCTATAGCAGTCATGTTCACTAGTTGACCAAACAGTCAAGATAATCTTTGCTACTGTTTCACTCTAATGGCACCCATGATGTGACGTGGCAGATGTAGCAAAGAAAGCTCACCACTTCATATGAATCATCCATTTACCCTTCGTCTGCTCAGCCATTGAATGGGATCACAGCTGATCTGAAAAAAGAATCATTTGCACTTGCTGCATTTCCTCCATATCACGAGGAAAACTCAAGGTTGATCACAACATCGGATAATAGCGTTAATTTCCTGTGCTTTCGATTACTTTAACGAGCTGTAGAAGTTTGCAAGAAATTGAATAGTATGAAACGAGCTAAAAATCCCTTGCAGTAAATTAACTCAGTGCAGAGTCAGTCATATGAGAAAGTTCACAAAGAGAAAAATTGCCTCCGTTCCACTCGGCACAGATTACATTCTCCACAGTGAGGAAAAAGGCCATTTGGCTCATCAAGAGCACATCGAACGTTCAAAACTTAACCAATCATCGACATTTCCCTCTTACTAATGCTCCTCAGACACTGGGCAATTGAGCATGGCCAGTCCGCCTGCAATATTTAGATAGAGGGAGAAAAACAGAGAACTCGGAGGAAACCCACGTAGGGTCCATGGGAAGGTGCAATCTCCAAAGGGACGGGAGCCCAAGGGTGTAATTGATCGCAGACCATGGTGCTGGGAGACTGCTGTGTTAACCACTGAGATCCTGAACGATTTGCATTTTGTCAGGACTTTTCTTTATAACTGAGACATTTTTCTCGGGCAAATAAACCCTCAGTCCACAAACGAGCCCTGTTAGAAATTATTTCACTTCAGATTAAAATCCTTTCCCTCACCCTGATGTCCAAATGCTCCCTGCTCATTATCAACAGGAGCTGCTCCGGTTGAGGTTGGAGCTCCCAGCCTGATGTCCCCCTGCTCCCTTTTCCATGTCAATATAAACTGATATAATTGCGTTTGTAGCTTCCTAACTGATATCCCAATAATCCCCGCTGCTCCATGTCAATAGATGTTGCTGCAGGTCAGGTTGGAGGCAGCCTCGGCATTTCATGTACACCTGTACTGTCTGGAATGGATGTCGCATGTATCGATTGGATCAGTGGAGCCACTTAGAACATAGAACATAGAACAATACAGCACAGAACAGGCTTTTTGACCCACGATGTTGTGCCGAACATTTGTCCTAGCTTAAGCACCCATCCATGTTCCTATCCAATTGCCGCTTAAAGGTCGCCAATGATTCTGACTCTGCCACTCCCACAGGCAGCGCATTCCATGCCCCAGCACTCTTTGGGTACAGAACCTACCCCGACATCCCCCCATACCTTCCACCTTTAACCTTAAATTTATGTCCCCTTGTAACACTCTGTTGTACCCGGGGAAAAAGTTTCTGACTGTCTACTCTATCTATTCCACTGATCATCTTATAAACCTCTATCAAGTCACCCCTCATCCTTAGCCTTTCCAATGAGAAAAGGCCTAGCACTCTCAACCTATCCACGTATGACCTATTCTCCATTCCAGGCAACCTCCTGGTAAATCTCCTCTGCACCCTCTCCAAAGCTTCCACATCTTTCCTAAAGTGAGGCGACCAGACTGCACACAGTACTCCAAATGTGGCCTAACCAAGGTCCTGTACAGCTGCAACATCACTTCACGACGCTTGAATTCAATCCCTCTGCTAATGAACCATAGGCCTTCTTACAAGCTATATCCACCTGAGTGGAAACTTTCAAAGATCTATGAACATAGACCCCAAGATCCCTCTCCACCTTACTAAGAACCCTTCCGTTAGCGCTGTATTCTGCATTCTTATTTGTCCTTACAAAATGGACAACCTCACACTTGACAGGTTTGGACTCCATCTGCCACTCCTCAGCCCAGCTCTGCAGCATATCTAAGTCTTTTTGCAGCCGACAACAGCCCTCCTCACTATCCACAATTCCATCAATCTGCGTACCATCTGCAAATTTGCTGACCCACCCTTCGACTCCCTCTTCCAAGTCATTAATAAAAATTACAAATAGCAGAGGAGCCAGAACTGATCCCTGCGGAACTCCACTTGTAACTGGGCTCCAGGCTGAATATTTACCATCTACCACCACTCTCTGACTTCGACAGGTTAGCCAGTTTTCTATCCAACTGGTCAAATTTCCCTCGATCCCATGCCTCCTGACTTTCAGCATAAGCCTATCATGGAGAATCTTATCAAATGCCTTACTAAAATCAACGTACACTACATCCACTGTTCTACCCTCATCCACATGTTTGGTCACCTCCTCAAATAATTCAATAACACTTGCAAGGCAAGACCTACCCTTCACAAATCCGTGCTGGCTGTCCAAATCAAGCAGTGTCTCTCCAGATACTCATAAATCCTATCCATCAGTACCCTTTCCATTACTTTGCCTACCACAGAAGTAAGACTAACTGACCTGTAATTCCCGGGGTTATCCCTATTCCCTTTTTTGAACAGGGGCACAACATCGCCTCTCTCGAGTCCCTTGGTACCACCCCGTTGATAGTGAAGACGAAAGGATCATTGCCAACGGCTCTGCAATTTCCTCTCTTGCTTTGCACATAATCCTAGGATATATCCCATCAGGCCCGGGGACTTGTCTATCCTCAAGTTGTTCAAAATGCCCAACACATCTTCCATTCCAACAAGTATCTGTTCTAGCTTACCAGTCCGTTTCACACTCTCCTCTTCAACAATACGGTCCCTCACATCCGCTACTCTTCCCCATCCCCATTTCCAGGCGGGTCTTTGGGGCTGCACCACTCTGTTTATCTGGATCTGGGCTTGGCAACTGGAAGTATGTGATGTTGAGCAGCAGAGGTTAGTTGCTTTTGTGAGCAAATTGATGAAATAAACGATGTGAAACTGCATTGATATTGGGAACAACTTTCAACAATACTTTGCATTGCACCCGAACCCTTTGAAGAAATCTGTCAATATCAGCCCTTAACAAACTGTAATTATAAGATTCAACCTACTCTGTGTGCTAACATCTCAGTCACTCTTTGGCAACTAGTTCTGTTGCGCATACGATGGTGGTCCCGAAATATCCGCTAACCCTAGCCTTATTGCTTTTCACATCTTGCTTTGGCATGGGGCGCCAGGACCGGGCTTTGTTTTACCTTGTGTCCGCCGCATGTTCAGTTCCAATCTGATTTACTGCAACGGGCATCTTTCCCGTTTGATGCCACGTAATACGTGCTTAGCAAACGCAAGTATCAATCAGTCATACTTTTCACGAAAATGCTCTTGTAGGTGACTAATTTGCAGTTTCAATTACACACTTTGTCACATCTCAGCATTTCACGCACCCAACCTTTCTTGGAAATTTTTCTCCCTTCCACAATCACTAACCAACCTTTATGTCTCCCCTCAAATTTCACTGAGGCATTGTATAATCTTACACTCACATTGACAACATTCAGTCTTTGCTGCTGCAGACACTAATGCTGGCTGAATGCAACCAAATCCCACAGTCGGGAACTTCCAAGCAATCGATACAGTGAGATGCTCGGTTGTGAGATTAACCCTCATGCAATAGCATTTACTGAATAGACCAGAAATAATTGGAGCATCAGTGTCATGAAAAGGATGCAATGCAATATTGAGCAAATGAGAATTTATAAGAAAAGAACAGTTCATGTGGATTTCTGTGTCATTTATTTGATTTGTTCATTCCACTGTAGCCAGTCTATTGTTTACAGTTCTGCAATTCACATTGCAGCAGGGATATGTTAGCACTGGAAACGGTGCAGAAGAGTTTTAACAAGATATTGTCTGGTTGAAGAGCCCATATGAAAAATGTGACATACAATCCAATTATTGATAGGGTTGGGTTTGATCGAGTGAGACAGAATGTACGACAGGCCTTAAGAGACTTTTGTTCACCAAAAATGGACACCCACGCTCCGAGAGATGATCCTCTGGGAGAAAGTGAAAACCTGGCTGCCGACTTGCAAAAACAGATAAATAAGTCGAGGCTGGAAACAGAGTAAAACAGAGAGATGAATCAGTTGCTGACCACAATGTTCCATAATTCCATCATTGAGGCAATGCCCTCCTAAGACAGGTCAAGGCTGCAGGAGGTGGTGGGTCTGACATCATCAATGATCCACTAGGAATTTAGAGATCATGGAGCTCATGCAGTTGAAAGGTTTCGAAAAGACAAAAAGAATTCTCTGAACAGCAGGAGGAGGTGCAAAGGCAGATGGTGCAAATGCAGCTCGAAGTGCTTAAAAAGAAAGAAAAAGAGAAAGGCTGAAAGGGTGTTGCTAGTAAGAACTGACAGAGTACTCAACACTGGCGTGAACCAAAAGCCAGTGCCAGATGGGGTCCTATCAGGTAGCCAGACAAGGGGCCAGAAAGTCCCATTCCAGAAATGGAGGGTTTGCAGAAGCTTTCCCGCTGGTGACGTATCCAGGGCAGGACATTTTTAAACAACAGCCTAAACAGAACTGGTGTCCCCATAGACAGGGACATAGGAATAGGGGACTAAAGTACACGATAAATATCAGACTCGGCGGGTGGGCAGAAATGAGGTGCTGGAGACGCCATCAACCAAGCCACGTCAGGAGGATTTGCCCTTTTTTAACCGGACCCTCACTGCCCTACAGTGAGCCTGGTCATCGGGAATCCCCAGGTGGCCACCTACAGACCCAGCAGGACCTGTTAACCCGTATGGGATGCGTTCGGGATGCTCTGAGAAACTGGGTGGGATGAGGCACTACCCTGTAGTAGCATGGGTGGCTGATCAAGAACCAGTAATACTAGTTAATATAGAAGATCGGCAGACACCGGTGATGATAGATCCTGGAGCCACATACACTTGTGTATAGCCACGGTATGCCTCTCATCTTCCCGTATCAAGCAAATGTTTTAAAACTATAGTGTTTTCAGGGAAAACACAGTTAACCCGATTTACAGCTCCAGTAAGATTAAACTGGAAGGTATGGAGGTAATTCTGCCAATATTAGTGTCTGAAGAGACATCAATTAACTTGTTAGGTTTACTAC
The DNA here is from genome assembly GCF_020745735.1 of Hemiscyllium ocellatum. Lineage (NCBI taxonomy): Eukaryota > Metazoa > Chordata > Chondrichthyes > Orectolobiformes > Hemiscylliidae > Hemiscyllium > Hemiscyllium ocellatum. The sequence continues at coordinate 71,687,167 of NC_083420.1, forward strand.
AGTTAGAGGTAAGATTGGAGAGCACACAGCAGTGCTTGGTCATATCAAAGGCCAATACACAATTAGTGATGCAAGAAGCTAACGATATTTATGTTTACTGGCTGGGGATATAGCAAGTGATATTCAAAACATTTGGTGAATGTGGGAGGCAGTAGTGTTGACGATGTTGACTAAAGTAAGACCACGTAAGTCTGAGCTGCACTTTACAGTTATACTTGGTGGGTCTCAGGATGATGTGTTATGGAGGCAGTGGCAGCAGGAAGTGACTGCTTCGCAACAACTGAGAAGCGAAGCAATAATATAAGGGGACCAACGTATGATCCTGCAAATAGAGAGAAATTCGTTCCTGGAAAAGTGGTATAGAGGACCGAATGCCACACCACATGTAAACTTACTGGTAAATAAAGGATATCAATCTGAAGGCTTGGGGCCTATGGTGGTGCTGGAAAAGCACAGCAGTTCAGACAGCATCCGAGGAGCAGTAAAATCGACGTTTCGGGCAAAAGCCCTTCATCAAGAATACAGCTTTTGCCCGAAAAGTCGATGCTACTGCTCCTCGGATGCTGCCTGAACTGCTGTGCTTTTCCAGCACCACCATAGGCCCTAAGCCTTCAGATTGATATCCTTTATTTACCAGTAAGATTACATGTGGTGTGGCATCCGGTCCTCTATACCACTTTTCCAGGAACGAATTTCTCTCTATTTGCAGGATCATACGTTGGTCCCCTGATATTATTGCTTCGCTTCTCAGCTGTTGCGAAGCAGTGACTTCCTGCCGCCACTGCCTCCATAACACATCGGATACTGCCTGAAATGCTGTGCTTTTCCATCACCACTCTAATGTAGACTCTGGTTTCCAGCATCTACAGTCATTGTTTTTACTGCTTCGGACCTATGGCCAGGCATGCAGAAACAGTCAGGGAATGGCATATGTTCATGACAGGGGTTTGGGAATCTGGGGATTGCAGCTATATTAACATCCCCGTAAGCTGCAACTTGACAAGTATTCCGAAGGAAGTCATGGTAACACCGAAGCGCAGCATGGCAGTGAAAATGGAAGAAGGTGATCAATGTGGTAATGAGTGATTGGATGCACTACCAACTACTTTGTGGTCACAGCACGATACAGGTGTGGGGAGAGTGAAATCAGTTCTCACAGTGGAAATAAGGTTGAAGCCAGGAGCTATTCTGCCTTGGAGACTGCAGTATCCTTTAAAACCAGAAGCAGTGGAGGGAATAGCAACAACAATACATGCATTGCTGAAGGCAGGGGTACTGAAAGAAACTTGTCGTCCCTGCATTACTTCTTTGTTACCAGTCTTAAAGGCGGGCGGATAATAATGGAGAATTGTACATTATTTAAGAGCACAGGCAATTTGGCTTTCAGTGGTAGACTTATATTTTGCTTTTCTTAGCATTCCCCCATCAGAGCATTGCCAGTATCTGTTTGCTTTTAATATAAAGTTCAGCAATACACCTGTACAAGAATGCCCCAGGGGTTTAAGTTCAGAAATACACTGTATGCATTCAACCAGGTGTTAAGTTCAGAATTGGAGGATTTGTCTTCGGAAAGTACGCTTATGATTATGTTGATGATTTAATTGTCTGTTCAGATAGTCAGAAACAGTGTGAGCGAGATACCCTTTATCTTTTGGGAAGAAAACCGGAGGAAGGGGGTCATAAGGTATCTAGGAAGAAGCTACAGTTTTGCAAACAGCAGGTTGAGTATTTGGCTAGACTGGTTGCTGGGGGCACGAAGGCAATTGTACCAAGTCAGCTTGAAGCAATTTTTAAAATTACTAGATCAGGGGCAGTAGGACAATTTTCGGGCATGACAGGATTTAAGGCAGGTTGGATTGAGGAGCATGCTGAAATTATGGCACCCATAAGGAAGATGATGAAGCATGTTGGGCATTCATGTTTAAGTGGTGTTTTACAGTGGAATGAAGAGGCCATGACAACTTTTAATACCCTTAAATGAGGCTTGCTGTCAGCGTCAGTATTGGCCTTGCCTGATTACGAAAAACCCTTTCATCTCTATGATTCAAATAGGCAGACAGGATATGCAGCTGCAGTACTAATGTAGGAGGAATGTGTAGCGAGACCAATGCAGTCAATTGCTTATCATAGCACCCAACTAGATGAAGTAGCTCAGGGCTATCCATTGTGTCATCAGGAATTGGTGACTGCCTATTTTGCGTATGACAAAAACATCCTCATTAACAATGAGTCGCCCCGTCATCCTTTATACTCCTCATAACGTGGTACAGTTATTGAAGGAAGGAAAATTTGTCCTGACGCCAGCTAGAATAACAGCATATCGGATTACACTGACATTTCCTGACGTAATAGTACAGAGGTGCAATACAAGGAACATAGCGGACTATATCCCAATTCAGTATGAGGGAGAGCCCCATGACTGTATGAGAGAAGTGACTGCATTTGCCAAACTGAGGGCTGATTTACAGTCCGAGCCATTGCCTGCTGTTGATTAGGAGGTTCTATTTGTGACTCCCATCTTGTTATCGGAATTATGATGGGAGTCATGCAGGGTAATCGGTTGGAAGGCAGATCCAGTCCCAATATAGCGTAATCAAACCGGAAACTAGCCCAAAGCCGTGTTCAGCTCAGTTGGCTGAACTTAAGGCATTGACGGCGGCCTGTGAAATGATGGAGGATAATCAAGCTGACATTTATACTGATTCATCTTATGCACATGGGATAAGCCACCTGTTTGGGGCAGTGCGAAAGCAAAGGGGTTTGAAGAACAGTAATGGGGATTCCATACAACACTGCCAGCAGATTGTAGAGTTGACAACTGCAATGATAAAGCCAAAGGCAGCAGCTGTTTTAAAGTGCCAAGCACACAGAAAGGACAGTGACATGGTGATGAGGGATAATCAGGCAGCGGATGAAGCGGCTAAGATAGCTTTGGGTTGCTCTTCATCTGTTATTGCAACTCAGGTGCGGATAGATCCAGAACCGATGATAGAGGACCTCACTGAAATACAGGGGAGAGCTACCTGGCTGAACAAACACTATGGAAGCAGAGGGGTGCTAGGCAGAATTAAGTAGGTTTCTAACCACAGAGGAAGGTTTGTAGGTAGCACCCACCCCATTGTTGATAATTCTTATTTCAGATGCGCATGGATTGTGCACGAGGGAAAGTGCTGATGAAGATCAAGCGGGATGGTTTCTGGTCACCATACGTACAGGTTTCAGTGGACTATTTACTGGCACAATGTGAGGTGTGTGAAAGATACAATATTAGGAAGGGGATAACGAATCCTATTATACATATACCAGTACCTGAAGGTCGGTTTAAGCATTTAGTAATTGACTACGTGGACATGATAATGAAAGGTGCGAGGGAAAAGGTATATGTTTGTGGTGATTGGTAGGTTTAGCTGATGGATAGAAGCTGTCCCTTACAAAGATGCAGGAGCTGGGACAGCACTGGAATGTCTGATGAATGAAGTTATCCCATGGTTTGGTATACCGTCGGAAATTAGTTCGGACAATGGACCTGCCTTCATTCAGAAAGTAGTTAAGTTGGTGCTGCAGTCTTTGAGAATCAAACAGAGGTTTGGGTGCATGTATCATCCCCAGTCACAGGGTATGGTGGAAAGGATTAATGGGACATTGAAAACCAAATTAAACAAGGCCTCTGTAAGCACCAACATTAATAGTGTTGATGCGCTGCCGCTGGCGCTAATGAGTTATCACATGCAGATTAATCGCATGACCAACCTAACACCGCATAAGGTGCTCACAGGTAGACCTATGCCAGTGCCCAGGTGTAGAGGCTCATACGAAGGGCTCAGCTTGGAATGGTTAAGCTTGTAACTTAAACAATACGTGCAACAGCTAACTATGGTACATGAGAACATCCACTTGCAGGAAACACAAAGGGAACTGCCACCTGTTAACAAGCATATACCTCTTAAACTCGGGGATTGGGTGTACGTGCGGATTTTTCTAAGACTCTGGAATGAGCCGAGGAGAGAGTGACATTTCATAGTGACAAAGGCATCAACTACCGCCATCCATGTGGAAGAATGACACATATGATACCACCTTAATCATTGTACTAAAGCTCTCCCACCAGCACAAACTAACTCTAACACATAGGCAAGTGGAACTGATGCTGAGGATCTTGGACATGGGCAGGGCACAGAGGAGGCTAGTACCCCTCATCAGGGTTCCGAACAAGGTACAGGTGAAGTTCTCAGGATACTTATCCTTCCAGAAATGATTGTGATGGAGATTTGGAACATAGTCCTCCTGGCAGCAGGGATGGGGAAGACATGGGGGATGCCCATGATACCCCTCTCTCTGATGCTAGGCATGTATACTCAGACATGAAGACCATTAATTTGGCAAACCTGGAGCGGTAATGCCAGGACCACTCAGGCTGGGAGGCAACGATGTATTAGAAGTGCAGACCTTACTGCCCTAAAATGGATATGCGCCTGTGTCAATTGCTGGTATCAATGGGCAAACTATACGGCCGTAGTGATGGTTTGGCAGGATTGTTCCATGTGTACTAAGGCAAACCCCTCATGCTATGTTATCCCTATGCTTTATAAATCGACCACCTGGACTCAATGGCGTTTGCAGCACTTCAGCAGACATCTTAATCTGAATGATTCATCAATTTACAGGCAAAACCAGGTAGTTATATCGCCACTCACGCAGCTTGACGCTACACCACAGTCAGCTTTGCTCCGAACTAAGCAATGCTATGGCCATTCTCTGATAATTCGGATTGATAATATAGGACAGCCAAAAGTTACTCCAAATGAGTTTAAGGTCAGCAATGAGATCGTCGCGGTCTGGGAAGCATTCATTACAGTGATGGCGGTTAGCAAGAATGCTGAATGGATTAATTACATTCATTACAACCAGCAGCGATTTATCAATTATACTGACAATGCCCTTGTGGCCTTTGGAGAACAATTGGATGCTACAACCAAAATGACATGGCAAAACTGACAGGCCTTAGATTGGATACTGGCAGGAAAATGCGGGGTTTGTGTGGTGTTTGGGGAACATTTATGTACCTTTATTTCTAACAACACTATCCTGGGAGATATTTTCCAAAAGCAATGGAAAAACTAAAAAAATCTAAGACGGGAAGTAAAAGACAATGTGGGATTTGGTAATCAAGCTTTTGATTGGCTGAATAATGTATTTGGGTCTTGGGGAGCAATGTTTGCCAAGATTGGTCTTATTGCAGGTGAGGTTTTGCTTGTTGTTGCCTTCATCTTTTATTGTGTTTTAACTTTTATTCAGTCTTTTTTAGTTCTGCTCTTACACCAATTAACAGTATAAAGTTAAGGCTGAAAGGTCACAATGGCAAGATGAGATAACTGATGAAATAAAACAAGTTTCCCTGTTAAGTGATATTATGACAGGATTGGGACTATAAATATTTGGGACATGACATTAAAATTTCTATTAGTTAGAAGAGTCAGCTTGAGACAGGAGACTATTGCAATGCAGGGAATAGCTAAATATAAGTCATTTAGTCAGGAATAGACGATCACTGTAGCAGAGCTGATAATAAATATATAATTATGACATCAGTAAAATATTAAATAGGGTATGGAATGGATGACCATCGTTGCAAGAGTTAGCACTAAATATCTAACCGTGACGTTAGAATAATTTTAGGTAGAATGTACAACTAAAGAGATATTGGGAACTAGTATCACTGGTTTACTGTGTAGCTAGAGTGAGGTACATTGATTAATATAGTTGGACATGCTGATAAGCTAACAGAAACACGATAAAAAGAATATAAAATATACGGACCCTGAGGTTTAGGGGCATTCGAGAATCTGCTTCTCAGTGTCATGGTTTTTTGTTTGCATATAAAGTACCTACTTCTTCAATAACTCTCTGCGTCTTCTGGTGATTCTCCACAACAAAAGGTGCCCATGAAGAGCGTGTAGCTCAATTTCAGATCCCCTCCTGTGATGAAGTAGCGACATTGTCACTGATGGAAAGTTCCTGGAGATCAGGAATTCAAACATCGATTCTGCTTCAGAACAAAGAAGATGATTGGTTTATAAGTGCAATAAAAGCCTGCCTTGCTCTCCAGCCAGGTAAGCGTGATCCGATATTAATCTGATGCGTAATCAGGCGCATTATTCATTACTGGTTCAGACATGAATAGCAAGAGGATCAACATTGGGAGGCAGCATCACCAAATGCACATTTCCCCAATGTCTGGGCATCTATCACCAATTGTGAATAACCTCAGAGAATTACAAGTGGCAGAGAGTTGTCATGGTCTGGATGGGGCTGTATGTTTCTCTCTGCGCGGGAATGACATCATGTGATTATGCCGTCCCTCTCCCTGTCTCTGGGACAGAAAGAAAAATAGCTCATTTTTAACCCTCCCTTCCGCGTTGGATTGTCTGCAGCAGCGAACTCAGGGCCCTGGTGATGACTGTCAGTGAGCGAGCTTTTCTCCAGCTTTCTCTTCATCTGTGAAATTTGGTGCTCTGATGTAACTGATCTCCAGTCGCACGAAAGAAATAGACTCCCATGTTGCATTTGACGTTCTGCAGGAGTGATATGTGAAGACGAACTCTGTACACTGAACTGGCTACACACAATTGAACTCATAATAATTTCCTTGGAGGAAGAATCACCAGAGTCTATTTCTTCCTTTCCCGCCAGCTCAGCATCTTTCTATTATAAAAGACATTCAGAGAAAATCCACAATCAAAGTCACCCATTTCCTGCTGTGTAAGTGATTTCACTCACGCAAGTTATTGACACTGAGCTACTGTCCTCTCCCAGCACAGCTTTCAAGTAGAAACAAAATGCTTTAATTCTCCGCCAGTGGAGACAGCCTGATTCCTTGATACGGGAAAAATAGCAGCGTCAGCGAGCAGGGATTCAGAAGAGGAAGCAAATATTCTGGAAACACTTTGCTGCTTGGAATTCCAGGATTGATGTGGAATAGATGTGAAGCTGCATGCAGGCGAGCTGCTGGCACAGTGAGCAATGCAATCCGTCTGTGGCTCATTACTCAGCCGAGATCGTCGACCTTTGAGCTTCAGAGGTTTAAACATGTGATTCAAATCCCGGAGGGGCGCAGACGTCCTGTCTGCACTTGCACAACAAAGGGCGATTGATTTTCCCAAGAAGTAGTTTCTGTGAATGAGGTCGGACAGCCTAAAGTCGGGATGGGGAAGAGCTACTATTGTAGCCTACACGACAAAGCGAAACACAATTTCGTAGTCAAAACATGTGTTTCAGGTTGTTCACTGCGTCAATCCGACACTGAGTAAAACCCCCCGCTGCATTATCGCTCAATTCTGCTCGTGAAACTTCAGGAAGAATGGAAATCACGTTATTTGAGACAGTGCTGAACAGTGTGATGTGAACGCTGAAGCGTATATACAATGTCAGCTGTGAAGGAAAGTTGGAGCAGTTCTCCTTGGAGAACTGAAGCCTGAAAGCTCGTCTTCCCTAACAACCGCAAGAGGTGAAACATCTGCACTCTCAACACCCAGATCACCTCTATCCCCCGCGCTAAAGGATCCGTCCACATCCGGCAGAGATTTTCCTGCACATGCAGCCTCCTCATTTACAGTGTCCATTGTTCTCGAAATGGTCTCCTTGACACTGGGGAGACACAACTCTAATACGCAGAGCATTGCAAAGAACATCTCTGGGACTCATGCTCCAAACAATCCCACCATGCTGTGGCAAAGTACTTTATCTCCCTCTCCATCTCCAAGGACATGCAAATCCTGGATCTTGTCTACCATCAAATACAAGCTAATCGATGAGTGGACGATGAACTTCTCATCTTCCTCCTTCGGACTCACCAACAACTCAGCATCAACATTAACTTCACTAGTTTCCTCATCTCCCCTCCATTTCGCCCCATCGCAGTTCAAACCCTCCAACTCGGCATTGCCCTCTTTACTGTCCAACCTGCCTATCGTCCTTCCCACCTATCAGCTCCACACTTCGTCCGACCAATGACAATCACCCCACAACCTGCATCGACTGATTCACATCCCAGCTCTACTCCCACTCCAGCCCCACCAACCTATTTATCTCTTAGCACCCTTACACTTCCCCTGATTCGTGATGAAGAACTTATGTTTGGGACGTCGACTTTCCTGCTCTTGATGCTGCCTTACCAACTATGCTTTTCCAGATACAAACGTTTTGAATCTGCTTGGCCTTTTCAAATTCACGAAGGGTCTAGACAAAGTAAATACGGGATTGAAAATGCTCCAACGCTTGAAAGTAACTAGAACGCCTGAGCAGAGATTGAAGGTCATCAGGAAAAGAAGTAACGTGAGAAAGAATGTGTTCACACAGGGACTGGCACATGTCCGTAAATCACTGTATGACAGTGACAAAGATTCAGATGTAAAATGCAGGGTCATAAACATTCAGAACGCACCGTGGGCCTGACATGGTTTGCAACTGCAACTTTCTGATCTCGAAGCAAACTGCCACACATTTGTTGTTGCGCCCAATTAAGGAAAGTTATTGTACTGTGATAATTCAACGTTACGACGAGCATTAGAGGCCAAATATTAATGGTTGTTCTGTCTCGCTTCCTCTCTGTTACTCTGTCTCTCAAAAAAAAGTCCCTCCTATCTGTATGTTTTGTTTTGCCTCTGACTCTCTCATTCCTCCCTTATAAATTTCATTCTTAACTCTGCTCAAATTGGCCTTTCCCCTCCTGCTTCATAGATTCAACACTACAGTTCTCTCTGGGGGGGATTGATTCAAATCTGTACATTCACGACAGAGATAACGAGAAACAAAGAATCTATGTGGATTTAAAAAGGAAACACGGATTGGGTTCCATTCCCATTGTCCATGCTGCAGAATTACGTTGTATGTATCCACACACAAAGAGTCTTAGGACAATTCCAATTTCAGTAATTGCAGTCTGAAGATGGAACTGGCTGACATCCAGGTTTTGATACTTGCAGATGTTTTTATACCTCAGACTCTGTGGTGCATTTAGTCAGTATATTCGACTGTTCACCGAATATTAGTGAGTTACTATGACCCATTATCTAAGCATTCAAGGTGCAACTTTCGAAGCACGTTCACACACAGTATGTGTTAGATGTTTGGAAGTCTCTTGTACAAGCATTAGTGGATACATGATCATTTGTTAACTTTAAATCTGAGACAAACATTTTGTTATTGAAGAGGAGACAGTCACAATCCTTGGATGAACGACCTCAAATCGGTCAGTGATCAGTGTCAGAAGGATGTGATTATGCGTGAGGCAGGTAGAAGGAACCAGAGGATAGTACTGAAGGAGTCTCAACCCTTCAGCCTGTCCAGCAGGTTTGAGATACTTGCTCCCTGTGTGCATGAGAATGCTGACTGACGGGAGGATGAGCAAATAGTGGACAGAAATGGGGTCGAGGTGGCCATTCAAGAGGAGGGAAATAAGAGAAAGGTCGGTATAATCGGAGATGGGAGGAGCCAAGAAATAGAGACTGTTCCGTATTGCCCGACCAACGGGTCCAGCAGGCTGTACAGCCTACCTGGTGTCCGTTTTCAGGATATTCATTTGGAATGCAGATGAACTCGGAGGGAGGGAGGAATGATCCAGATGTTGATGAGGTAGAAAGAGGAAAGGGTTTCTGCTGACGGAATTTAGCTTGGTGCTAAATTAGAAAACAGACACAAAAATAAGTAATCTCTGGACTAATACCTGATCCATGGACAAATTGACACAACGTCAGCAAGATTAACGATGTAGTTGCGTGATTGAAAGACTGGTGTAGGAGAAATGTGTGCTATTTCATTGGATTTTTGTGTCTGAACTGGCAAAGGACTGAACTGTACGATGGGACAGTCTCCACCTGAATAATGCTGGGGCCAAAGTTCTTGCAAAAGCTAATTATTGGGCTCTGTATTTAGGACTTGAAAGTAAACCACGTGAGTTGTTTTACGTTGCATAGAAAATTGTGGAATATTTTAAAGAATTCGGGGTCTCTGGCCATTTTAAAGTTTCCACAAAAAGTAAATTGACAGAACGTATGGAAAGGGTAAGGAATCTACTTCCAGCACAGCAGGCAAGAGAACATCTCTGAGAAGAGAGCAGTCCCTGCAGGAGTGGGGGTGTTGTACCTAAAAAGACACAGTGTACGAAACAAGGTAAATGAGCTTGAAATTGGCAGGTACGTTATTGTGGGTATCACAGAAATGTGGCTGCAAGAGGATAAGGGTTGGGAGACCACAATTGATCAAACGGATACAGAAGATTACATTTGTACATTCGTTGCACCTCCACAAATGTCATCTACTGTCTCCTTGCATCCAATGTGGTCTCGTCCCCTTCGACAAACAGGACGCCAACCTGCAGATCATTTCAGGGAAAATCTCTGGGCCATCCGCACCAACCCCATCGCCTTGTAGCTGAACACTTGAACCCCCGCTCCCACTCCACCAAGGAAATGCAGGTTCTGGGCCTCCTCCATCGCTAAACCCCAACTGCACGAAGCCAGGAGAAGCGAAGCTTCATATTCCGCCTAGGTACCCTACAAACACACGTGATTAACAGGGATTTCACCTTTATCCACAGTTCCCTTCCCCCACCTTATACCGGTCTGAAGCCTCCAAATCGACACTGCCCTCTTGGTCTGTCCATCATCTTTCCCATCAGTCTGCTCCATCCTTCTTTCTAATCTATTACCTTCTGCTCACCTTCATCAACCTATTGCATTCTCAGCTGCCTTGCACCAAGCCCCAAACGCCTCCCATTTATCTCTCAGCTCCCCAGCCCACAAGGTTCATTTCTAATGAAGGGCTTGTGCTGGAAACATCGATTCCCCGGCTCCTCGGATGTTGCCTGGCCTGCTGTGATTTTACAGCACCACACTATCGACTCTGATCTGTAGGATCTGTAGTCCTCACTTTCTTCTGAGGTTTGCAAAGGACAGCACAGAATGGGCAGTAATTGTTGCTGATACATCCGGAGTGATGTGTGTCCCAAGATAAACAGGATGGCCCTGCTTCAACACTCACATTGAGCTCAGCTCCACTCAGCTTACCGACAGCCCTCACAAGCTAATAACGTATTTCCATTTTCCTGATGTCTCACTTGTTCTTGTTTCAAGCCGGTTGTGCATCAGGAAATTGCAGCTGGCACTGCTGGTGGTGGACTTCAATATGCAGGGAAATCATTCGGATGATTTCCTGTATTTTTCAGAGCATTGAGAATCGGATTTGGGAGATCATGTTGCTGCAGTACAAGAACAGATTCGTCCACTTCTTGTGATATTGTGTACAATTCTGGTCTCCCTCCTCTGGAAAGGATGTTGTCAAACTTAAAAGAGTCCAGAAAATATTTACAAGGATGATGACAGGATTAGAGGATTCGAGCTCCAAGAAGTGGCTGAATAGGATGTGGCTGTTTTCCCTGCAGCATCGGAGGCTGAGTAATGAACTTACAGATGTTTATAAAATCATCAGGTGCGGGAATATGGTTAATGGATAAGTTCTTAACCCTGGACTGGAACTAGCCCAGAATTAGAGGCTACAGATTTAGGTCGAGAAGGAAAAAATTTAAAAGGCAACATTTTCACGCAGACTGTGGTGCGTGTATATAATGAGGTATTAGCGGAAATGATGCAGCCTGGTACAATTACCTCATTTAACAAGTTTAACAAGTTAAACACAGCACAGCAACAAGTTATACTCCAACAGCTGTCTTTGAATCCACTAGCATTCGGAGTGCTGCTTCTTCATCAGGTAGTTGTGGAAAATAAGATTGCAAGACACAGCTCGTGCATGAAAATAAACCTGTTGGACCATAACCTGATGTTGTGCGATTTTTAACTTTGTACACTCCAGTCAAACACTGGCATCTCCAATCCATATGAATAGTCATCTCAATGGTATATGAATAGGAAGCGTTCAGAGGAACCTGGACCAAGTGATAGCAAATGGGACTAGATTAGGTTGGGATATCTGGTCGGCATGGGCAATTTGGCCTGAAGGATATGTTTCTGTTGTGTAAATCTCTACGCTTGATCCACTGCTTCATTCTGCGTCTAAAGATCAGGTGCTATTTCATATTGTTTATTATACTTCTTAAACATGAACAGGCTTTGGCGCAGGTGGCATTAAATCCTAATAATTAATCAAACAGGGAAGATCTCTGTTGATATCATCCTGGGCACGATTTGATTTAGCATTGCATTCTCCCATATTTCTGCACATCATTCCATCAGGTCTGTTACAACTTATTTGAAATACAAAATCTATTCGGTCATCTAATATACTGCAGTATTTAGTTAATGCGACACTCAAGTTATAGGTGTGCTGCTGTAGAGCAGTGGATGCAATATTGCTCTTGTAAGCCTAGGATTTAGAGTTTTCTCCTCCCTTACACACGTGTGCGTTTTTGTGAAAATGCCACATCCAACATCCAAAGGAACACTTTGCTGCAAGCAGATTAAGCTGTTGAAATTTGAAGTGGAACAAACAAGCCAAAGGATGAAAGCTTACTTCCTGCATTTGGTCACTCCTGAGGCCTCTGTCTCACTCGGTGGACTGTGTCTGCATGATCCTGTCTGTTAGTGAAAATGAGGCTCAGTTGCTGAGGGTGCATGAACACACTTTTTCATCTCAGCCAAAAGCAAATGTTGTTGGAAAACCTGGTTCTGAGGAAGTGGTCATCGAACTCATAACGTTAGTTTTGATTTCTCCTCACAGTTGCTGCCAGAAATAGTGAACTTCTGCTTTTAATTCCCATCTCAAAATTCAGTCCAATTTGTTCCGTCGTTTGAGTTAAAATTTTCCGGGAAAATATCATTGAGATGGCCACATTAAACTACAGAGCACTTAATTATATAGGCCAAGTGCTGGAAAGCGGGATGATGGGCCTCTGTGAGTGTTGGAAAAACTCGATAACTCAATCATGTTGGAGGAGAAAGTATTCTCCAATGAATTGCAAAAAAAAAACAAAAGCTGTTTTCATAAATAACGATGGAGGCTCTCTTGCCCCCACCCCTGGTGGTACAGTATGTAGAATTTGGCGCATCTACCACCAATGCCCGGATTCCGATTCCAGGTCTGATTTATTATTCCTGACAGTCACAACTGCAAAAGCAGAGCAGGTCTGAAGGAATCACAATCTCCAATCAGGTATTGTTGCCGGAAACATCAGAGCTGTCCGGAAAGAAGGGGAATGTTGACAGACTGTCTCTGATTTCACATCCCAAGAGGTCTTAAAGATTCACAAAGGTGTGATTATATTTTGGTGTTTGTTTCTTTTCCATTTCCGGGAGCTGCAGTGATTGTGGCAGTGGGTTTGGGAAATTAAAGGAGTCCATGAGCAAGGCTTGAGCCCATTTCAGCTTCCACTCCTCTGACAACGCTGTGAGGTTCACTCTGGTATTGTCGGCGCCATTTACTGATGTGCGGCAGTGAAAGGATTCTCCTTCGTGCAGATCAGCAATCCCAACAGCATCTCGGCGACAGTACAAAAAGTATGGTGAATTTGGTAGTGAAACAATGCTGGAAACAACACTCAAACCCAACCAGGAGCCAAACCTGTTTTTTCCCTGCTCCTGTGCATATCAAAGCCCACATGATGCAGAGTTCTGATGTTTACACGGACATGAGCAGCAATGGGAATACTCACTAAGTGAAAAATCGTGAAAGGTAATCACAGTCACTGCTTCACTTCAATAGTCTCCATTTGTTTGAAGCAGTGCCTGTTAGTGACAGAGCAAAGATATTTGGTCTCAGGCGCCAGCCTCACAGTCACGATTGATCTGTGTGAACTCTCCACCGTTTTATTCTCCGTCACTGCACTATTTCAAGACGTTGAGCAATGAACAATTGGAGTCAGCGAAAAACCTCTGGCCATTTCTCGCCCTGGATGTATAATCCGATAATTTGAATAATGGCTTCATAGATATCGCCCCTTCACCGCAGCTCAGCGCCTCACAACGAGCCCTTTTCAGCCTCAGGCTGTTCTGTACCTTCTTGCAGTACATCTTCTGAATAAAAACATCAGATTGTCACAGCTTTGCTCTCTTCACATTGAAAACCAAAGCGATAGGATCAACTGCTTGGAAACTTGGAGAGAGAACGATTGCAGCTGGAGGTGGTCCTGAAGTGAAGAATAAGCTAAAGAATGTGTGCATGGCAGGTGGCAAGGCTTCCTGTCAGCATCACTGGGGTTACCTACTTTGCAGTAGCATTTTGCATCTCCCAGACCTGCATACAGCTCCCAGTCAGGGAATGAAGATTGATTTCTCTACTTGTGAATTATCTGAATGGAACAGGATTAATGGTTATACAAGCAACACTCACTCTCATCCTGCCAGAATCAGCCCAGTGATTGATGGCATTAATGGCGAAGGACAACAGCAGCAAGTACATGGGAAAACTACCAGAGCAAAGGCCCCTGCATTTGCCAAACCATTCAGTGTCGCCGGATTAGAATCCTGAAACTCCCTCCCTCGTGGCTTCGTGACAGTACCTCGGTGCAAAGGACTTCAAGGGTTCAGGAAACTAACTCATCCTCTACCCCAACTCTGGCGAGGGATGGGCAGTGTATGGGCAGCATAGAAGGAATGTGCAGAGCAGAGGAATATCATCTATTTAGTGTATTCAAAAAAGAATGAGCACACAATGAACATAGCCCACTTATGTCTCAGCAAACAAGCAGACAACACATGTCCACAAACCCTTGCCACACTCTTCTCCATCAAAGACGTATCAGAAATGACTGCCAGACTATTTAGATCCCTTGGCATCATGGTGTCCCTCAAACCCACCAACACACCTCAAATGCAGCTAATGAATTTGAAAGACCCTATGCAGACAACAAGCAAAGCTAATGCCATTTATAAAATTGCATGCAAGAACTATGACAAATACTAAATTGGACAAACAGGCGTAAAACTACCCAGCAGGATATATGAACATCAACAGGGCACAAAACGACATGACCAACTCTCACTATTATCCTTAGATACAGGTAAGGAAGGACATCACTTTGAATGGGACAACACAGCCATCCTAGGAAAAGCCAAACAACGACGTGCACAGACATTCCTGGAAACATGGCATTTCAACCGGAACACGATCAACAATCACGTTGAGTTGGACCGCATTTACCACCTCCTGAGAAACAGAACAGAAAAGGACACCACCATAGGAAATGACAACACCACGGGAAATGGCATCTCTGTAGGAAATAACATCACTGCAGGAAATGATATCACCAAAACAAAGAAACCGGAACATATGTATAGAAAGCTAGAATCATCAGCAGTTCTTCGTCCAGTTGCTCATTGAAGATGTTACCTAGCATGGTGATGAAGCATCCGAAAATAATCCTTCTATCTCAGCGAGCAAACCTCAATCCAGAACGAGTTTAGTTACGTATTTCTATATTACAATGCCGGGGAAATGATTAGTTTTTTTTCTGTGGAGTCAGCATATTTATCAACATTTCGCATTAGCTGACAGCATCCCATTTTCGAATGTAAATATAGTTTTTGACTCTGTTGCTGCTTCCGTTGCTGTGAAGTTTTAAAAGGCTGTGCTTAAATGGTTACCTTTTCCAGTTTCCTTTCTGTCAATTGACAATCGTGTTCAATGGAGAATTGGTTCTTTCAATGTCTACCCCAATGTACCTTTGTTTGGCTCTCTTTGTCTCTGTGAATTAACCTCACCCTCTTTCATATTCTCCAACTCTCTGTCTGTCCATATCCTTCACTTTTCATTCTGCTCTACGACAAGTCTGACATTCGGAGACAGTATGAGAGGAGCTGCTGAGAGGCTTTCTAACCCCCCTGGCTGAAGTGTATAGATCTGGGCTCATATTCGCCGCGTAATGCATCTGTTACTTAAGCCAGAGGGAAGGAATCATTTCATCTCCCAAAACATTATGAAAATTACGAATTCTAAATAGAATTCATAATCTACCAGGGAAAAAAATCACTACATTTATAGAATTATCAAATACCTTTGCATTTGGTGTGTAATCAATGCATGTTGACAGCAGAGATTGAGGGTGATCACCTCGTGTTTTCTGTGCCATTGCCACAATATTTCCTGGACAGTCTGCAATGTCTCCAGACTCACCTTGCTATTCACACCAAACTTGGAATGAATTAGTGAGAATAAGAAAGGAGGAGATACAATAGTTCCTGTGGAAAGCATGAATGAAAATCTAATTTGAATTTGTTGAAAACAGCATTCACTGATGGGGAAAAAAGCAGTCATGGGGAGTAATACCAAACGGCAACAGGCTGATTTGTCACTTTAGAGATATTGAATCAATCACACATAATGAGCGAGAAGTCTGAACAAGAAGCCGTCGCGCAGACAGGCACCATCCAGAGCAGAATGTAGCATGTCCCTGTTTAGTAGACAGGTGCATCCATCAGCAAAGCCACAGTCGCTCACCATGAGCTCACTTTCCAGTCCATATGAGCAATCCCTTAAACACTCGATCTCAGTAACTCGGAGATTTTGTTTGTATCACGGCTGTTCAGTGAGAATTGTAATCAATCCCTGCTTTAGCAAAAAAAAACAGACAGCTCACAATGGAGCATTCTACACTAAAGTGCACAGAAAGAGACAATCTACTCTTGCATTGGTTTTCACCTGTTTCAACTAACGGGATAATGTACATGCTCCAGGGGCCCATTAACCTGGTGAAAACGCAAGGAGAGAACCTCACGCCAAGACGAGCAGTGTCATTGTGGTGAATTGACCAGCCATGGTGTATGTCAGCATAAGTGTGGGCCGTAAAGGCTGACCCATTAGCACCGATACTGGCCCTTGTGCCTCAGCTTTGCACTTACTTCCTGGCTATTGCCACCCAGTTATCATTAGCTTTCACTTTTACTTCACTTCCCCGCTTCACTTCTCAACTTTTTTTACCAACCAGGTGCCCGGTTAGAAACTACAACTTGGATTCCTGGGTTATGGATACCTCGCAATGGATATCATTGCCCATGAACCTAGATCTTCTCTCGGTTCTTTGTTTGGAAGTCGTTCTCGTTTATTCCTCCAAATTTCTGAAGTTTTAGAGTCGGGCTGTGATTCGATTCTCTCGTTGTATGGTCGGGTCTGTCATGATTTGTTGGTAAATGTTGGTATCTGCAAGTAGTGCGTTCGCTTTTTCAATGTAGTCTCTAATTTTGCATGACTCTCAAACGTCCTTTGTCGGCAGGAAGAATAAGTTTTTTTAATATTTTATTCGTTTTTCTGTGTTTTCCTTTCTTCAGTATTGAATGTGTTTCCTTCCTTTTTTCTACTTAATGTTGGTGCCACTACCTGTCGGTGGTTTTCTGAATTTCTTCTGCAAGTTGGTTGTCTTTCAGTGTTGTTTCTAATGTTGTCAACACATCTTTATTGTCCGCAATATTGAAGTTGCAATTTAATCCTCTTACTAAGACAGCTTTTTCAGTGTCTGTTAAGGGTCGGTCAGATAAGTTTTTTTAGGAGAAAGTGAGGACTGCAGATGCAGGAGATCAGAACTAAAAAAGTGTTGCTGGAAAAGCGCATCAGGTCAGGCAGCATCCAAGGAGCGGGAGAATCGGGGTTTCGGGCATGAGTCCCTCTTCAGGAATATGTTTTTTTTTATCCATGCTTCTGTGTTGTCAGGTTATTTTGTGTACGTTTGTCTAGTTTTTTTTCTGCATGTAGTTTTTTTTTTCATTTTCTGTGTTTCTTGCTGTCTAATATGTATGTCTTGTTGTACTGTGTCTGTCCATTCATAGTCTGATGCATGAGTGAGTAAAGATTTTTGCTGCAACATTTCCCGGTTGTATTTACGGACTCTGTCGTGAGCATCCTTAATTGTTTCTCTAAGCATTCTACGGCCGTTTTGTTCGGCTAATCTTTTGAGGTTTGGGGTCGTAATGGGAGTTTTGGATTGACCACAATCTGAACAGTAGTAGCTGATTTTTGAGGCATTCGTGCGCTATGTACAGCTGTTCGCGAGTGGTATTCTGTCAGGTGGCATTCGTTTCCTTTTCCTTGGGCCAGTTTTAGTGAAATGTGCCTATAGGTATTAGCGAGTTTTGAGTAGATTTGTATCTCAGCTTAACATTCTGGATATAGGTTTTCTCTCTAACCTGCATGGCGAATTTTCAGACATTTCCTTACCATACTAAATGCAGACAAAGCACTGCTCATGATTCCTGGCCAAGGAGCTACACCAAAGACGAGAACACTTATTGGAAGACCTACGCCACTCCATCCATTCTACCCATGATTTCCTGATGAACATGAGTGACACAAAGATACAAGAGGCTTCAAAGGTTCAAAACAATGCCTCACCGCTCCCGGCTGGTTCCTGGTCCAAGCTCCCACCCAGCGAGCTGCTGCTGCTGAAAAACAAAACTGGAAGAGTCCCGCTTTCGCGGTAATTTCTTAAAAGATCAAATCAGTGACTCCCCGCTCCTGACAGGCCCCTGGTTCAAGTTCACGAAAATCGAGCGACTACAGCTGATCAAAAACAGAAACGGAGGTCTCCCATGCTCGAGGTAAGTTTTCGAGGTTCAAATAGGTGACCCACTGCTTCAGACAGGCCCCTGGACCAAGCTCCCACCCTCCCAGCTTCTGCTGCAGTAAAACAAATCTGAAGGACTCCCACGCTAGAAGGAAGATCTTGAATAATCAAATCAGTGACTCAACCATCCCGACAGGCCTCTGTTCCGAGCTCCTGCCCTTTGAGCTGGGATTCCTAGGATATGGATGCTCGTCAGTTGGATCGGATTCACTGCCCATCCCCGGCCAGAGCTCGGGTATGGGATGAGTTATTTTTCTGAACCCTTGAAGTCTTTAGCACGGAGGTACTGTTATGAAGGCGCGAGGGTGGGAGTTTCAAGATTTTAATCTGGCGACACTGAAGGAACAGCGACGTATTTCCAACACAGAATGGTTAGATGATTGATGGGCCATTTGCAAAGACAGTTTTTTTTCTCGTGTATTTGTTGTCATTGTCCTTCTCGATGAATGCAATCAGTCACTGGGCGGAATCTGGCAGGATGAGAGTGGGTGTTCTTTGTATAACTAGTAATCCGATTCTATTCAGATTATTCTCAAGAAGAGAAATAAATCTTCATTGCCTGACTTGGAGTTGTATGCAGGTCGGGGCGATGCAAACACGTACTTCGATGAAGGGAACCAGAGTGGTGCTGATAGGAACCTTTGTGACCTGATGTGCACATATTATTTCGCCTATTCTTCACTTCAGAACCAGCTCCAGCAAGCAATGCTTCTCTCTCCAAATTTCAAATGTTTTTTTTTCTATCGCCCTGGTTTTCAAAGTGAAGAAAGCAGAGCTGTGCTAATCTGATATTATTTTCAGCCGACGTGCTGATGGAAGTTACAGAACAGGCTGAAGCTAACAGGAACTCGTTTTGAGGGAGTGAGTGTGGTGAAGAGGCGATGAAAAAGTGAGGTCTGCAGATGCTGGAGATCAGAGCTGAAAATGTGTTGCTGGTTAAAGCGCAGCAGGTCAGGCAGCATCCAAGGAACAGGAAATTCGACGTTTCGGGCATAAGCCCTTCATTGGGAGGTGAAGAAGCAATATCGATAAAGGCATTTTTAATTTATCAGATTATATATCCAGGGCGACAAATGACCAGAGGTTTCTCGCTGACTCCAAGGGTCCACTACTCAAAGTCTTGAAATAGCACAGTGATGAAGAATAAAATGGTAGATAGTTCCAACAGAGAAGAGCGTAACTGTGAAGTTGGCGCCTGAGGCCAAATATACTTCCTTTGTCGATGAAAGGCACTGCGTCACAAAGTGGAGACTATTGAAGTGAAGCAGTGACTGGGATTATCGTTCATGATTTTTCACCTAGTGAGTATTCCCATTGCTGCTCATGTCCGTGCAAACATCAGAACTCTGCAGCAAGTGAGCATTTGGTATGGAAAAAAATCAGGAGCTAAATAGATTTGTTTCTTGTCTGTTTTGAATGCAGTTTCCAGCTTCGTTATACTTCCAACCTCATATTCCTTATTGTCCTGAGCCGAGATGAGGTTCGGACTGCTGGTCTGCAGGAAGGAGAATCCTTTCACTGCCTCTCATCAGTAAATCTTCCCGAGAATAACAGAGTCAAGATGACAGCACTGTCAGAGGAGTGAAAGCTGAAGTAGCACCAAGCGCTGCTGATGGATACTTTTAATTTCACGAATCCTCCAACCTAATCACTGCAGCTCCTGAAAATGGAAAGGAAACAAACACCGAAACACAATCTAAGCTTTTTGATTCTTTTTGAAATATTTGGAAGTTGGAATCGGGTAAATGAAGCGTGAATTGTTCGACTGAACAGAGACAGTCTGTCAACTTTCCAATTCTTTCCGGGGGAGCTCTGATGTTCGCAGCGACGTTAACTGTTCCGAGATATTGCTTCCTGTCAGAGGTGCTCTGCGTTTGCAGTTGTGACTGTTAGGAAAAATGATTCCGATGTTTGGACCTGGAATTGGAATCTGGGCAGTGTTGTTAGAAGCGCCGAATCCTGCACACTGTACCACGAGGCATGGAGACAAAAGATTCTCCATCGTCATTTAAGGAAACAGCTTTCGGCTTTTTTTAAAATAATTCATTGGAGATAACTTTCTCCTCCAACATGATGAAGTCACCGAGTTTTTGCAACACTGATAGAGACCCAATATCCTGGTTGCCTGTGCTTGGCCTGAAGACCTGACTGCTCTCTAGTTTCAAGTGGTCCTCTCAATGATACCTTCCCTGGAAAATTTTAAAATCAAACAATAAAAGAAAATTGGACTGAATCTTGATATGGGAAACAAAAGCAGAAGGTGCTGGAAAAAAGTCAGCAGTTCTGGCAGTATCTGTGAGGAGAAATCAGAGCTACCAGTATGCGTTCGGTGACCCTTCCACAGAACCAGGTCTTCCAGCAAGATCTGCTGTTCATGAGCCCTCGGGTAACTGAGTCTCATTTTCATCGACAGAGAAAATCATGCAGACGCATTGCCCCGACAGTGAACAAATCCATGAAGTAGGATTTCACTCGCTTGGCTTATTTCTCTCATTTCAGACTTCAACAGCATAGTGCTCCAGTCAATGTTGGATGCGGCAGTTGTTCAAAAATTCGCACATCTCTCAGGAAGGCGCAAAATCACAATCTCAGGCTTACAAGGTCAATATTGCAATCACTCTGTTCCACCAGCCCACCTGTAAGCTGGGGCCTCATGAAATAAATACTGCAGCATAATACATGACTGAATAACCTGTATATTTCAAATAAGTTGGAACAGAGCTGAAGGAATCATGTACAGAAAGATGGGAGAATGCAATGCTGAATCAGATCAGCGAGGTACCAATAGAGCTCTTCCCTGGTTGTTTGATCGTTAGGATTTAGCGCCATCTGTGCCTTGGCCTGATAATGGTTAAGATTTCCAGTAATCAGTATGAAATATCGCCTAATCTTCAGAAGCAGAATGAAGCAGTGGATCTATCTTAGAGGTTTACACAACAGAAACATATGCTTCGAACTAAATTGCCCATGCCGGCCAGATATCCTAACCTTATCTCTTCCAATTTGCCAGTACTTGGCCCACATTCCTCTGAACACACCGTGTTCATAGACGCATTCAGATGACTTTTTAAATGGTTTGGTGATGCCCGTGTTGGACAGAGGTGAACAAAGTTAAGCATCACACAACAACAGGTCATAATCCAAAAAGGTTTATTTGGATGCACGAACTGTGTCTGACAATAGTATTCTCCACAACTACCTCATGAAGGAGCAGAGGCCCGAAAGTTAGTACATCCAAATAAACCTGTTGGGCTATAACCTGAAGTAGTGCGGTTTTTAACTATTTAAATGGTATAATTGTAACAGCCTGCACCATTCCGCTGACAGCTCATTCTATATACACATCACCCTCTACGTAAAAACGTTGTCCGTTTGATCCCTTTTATTATTTTCCCTCCTTGCCCTAAATCTGTGGCCTCCAGTTCTGGACTAGCTCCAATCCAGGAATAATAAATTATCTATTTATCTGATCGACGCACCTCATGATTTTATAAACATCTATAACTTCATCACTCGACCTCCGAAACTCCAGGGAAAACAGTCACGTCTTATTCATTCTTTCCCTATAGCTCGAATCCTCTAATCCTGTCAACATCCTGGTGAATCTTTTCTGAACTCTTTCAAGTTTTGCAACATTCTTTCCGGAGGAAGGAGACCAGAATTGCACACCATATTCGAAAAAGTCGCCGAACCTGTTTCCAGTACTGACGCAACATGGCCAGTCAACATTGAATGAGCAGAGAATCGATATTTAGGGCGTACGTCCTTCATCAGGAAAGAAGCTTCTGGGCAGGGGAGCTGAGACATTAAAGGGAGGTGAATGGACCTGCATGCAAGGTAGCTGAATACGCAACGGGTAGGTGAAGGTGGGGAGAAGGTGACAGTTTGGAGAAGAGGGTGGAGAGGATAAATGGGGAAGATGACGGATAGGGCAAGAGGGTGGTGTCAAGTTGGATGCTGTGGACTGCCATAAATGGGGGAAGTGAATTGTGGCAGTTGTGAAATCCACGTTAATTCCATTCGTTTGCAGGGCGCTAAGGCAGAAGATGAGGTTTCACTCCTCCAAGCTTCAAGTGGTTAGAGTTTGGCGATGGAGAAGACCCCAAATCTGCTTGGGAGATCCTTGGTGTAGTGGAACGGGGAAAGATTTGTTCAGCTACACGGCGGTGGATTTGGTGCTGGAAGCCGAGAGATTTTCCCTGAAATGTTCTGCAAGTTGGCGTCCTGTCCATCGCTATGAAGGAGACGACATCAGATGCAACAGACACAGTAGATGGCATTTGTGGATGTGCAACGGATGCACAAATGTCATCTAATGCATCTGATTAACTGACTGAGGTCTCCCAAACCTTGCAGCTACGTCTCTGTGATACTCACAATAAAGTACTTGTAAATTTCAAGCTCGTTTACCTTGTTTCATACACAGCATCTGCTTTGGGTGCAGCACCCTCCCTCCCGCCAGGACTGCTCCTCTTCTCAGAGTGTTCCCCTTACGTTCTGTGCCAGACGAAGTTTCCTTATCCTTTCCATAGGTTCCGTTCAATTACATGGTGGTAAAATTTTAAACTGTGAAGAGCCCTCCACTTCCTTTACTTGTCCCACAATTTTCTATGCAACTGAAACCAACTCCCATGATTTAGTTTAATTTGCTATCGACAGGCACCAGTTTTCAGATTTTCTAAGCCTTAGGCCTCAGCATCATTCAAGTGGAGACTGTCCCATCAGACAGTTCAATCCTTCGCCAGTTCTGACACCAAAGTCCAATGAAACAGCGCTCATTTCTCCCACACCAATCGTTCAACCACATAATTAACTTGTTAACCTTGCTGGCCGTGTCCCAATTTGTAAGTGGATCAGGTAGTAGTCCAGATTATTTCTTTTTGTGTCTTTTTCTAATTTAGCACCAAGCAAAATTCTATCCAGAGAAACTCTTAATTATTTTGACGTACATCAGAATCTGGATGATTCCTCTCACACTCCAAGTTCATCTGCAGCCCAAATGAATATCCTGAAAACGGGCACCAGGCAGTCAATAAAGCCTTACTGACCGTTTGAGTCGGGCAATAGAGGGCAGCCTCTATTTCCGGGCACCGACTGCACCCAACTTTACCGGAATTTCTCTTTTCTCCCTACTTTGAATGTCCACCTCGACCGCATTCCTATCCTTTGTTTGTTCATCCTCCCTACAGCGATAATTCTCATCCACACAGGGACCATTTATCTCAAACCTGTTAGACAGACTGAAGGGCTGAGGCTCCTTCAGTACTGCCCTCTGTTTTTTTTTCCATAGGATGATGATGTCAGCTTGTATGAGGGTGCATAACTACAAACTGAAAGTTGATAGATTTAAGACAGAAATCAGAGGCAGGTTCTTATCTCAGAGAGTGAAGGGCTTGGAATGCCCTGCCTGCAAAGTTAGTTAAATTAGTCACGTTAGAGAGATTTAAATGATCCTTGGATAAGTACATGGATGATCATGAGATAGCGTAGGGTGATGAGCTTAGATTAGTTCACAGGTCAGCGCAACATAAAGGGTCGAATGGCGTGTTCTGCGCTGCTATGTTCTATGACACTAATGTTGTTGGAATCGTGGACAGTGTGAAATAATGTTGAAGGTTGTAGAGGGACTTGGATAAACTGCACAATTGGTCTGAAAGGTTACAAATGGAGTTCATTGCTTATAAATGTGAGGTGACTCACTTTGGGAAGAATAGCAGGAAAGCAGAATACTGGGTTAATGAAAAGACGCTTGGTAGTGCGTGTGTACAGAGGTATCTGTCAGTCCATGTACATAGATCCCTGCAAGTTCACATACAGGTTGATAGTTGTGATAAGAAGGCAAACAATGTGTTAGGTTTTATCGGTAGAGTGACTGAGTTCTAGAACCATAATGTCATGCCGTAACTCTACATAACGCAAGTGCAACCGCACTTGGAATATTGTGTGTACACCTAGTTGCCTATCAAAAGAAGGATGTGGAAGCATTGGAAAATGAGCAGAGGAGATTTACCAGAATGCTTCCTGGTCTGGAGAATGTCTTATGAGGAAAGGCTGAGAGATTTGGTCCTGTTCTCATTGGAGAGGAGACGGCTCAGAGGGAATTTCATAGAAACATGCAAGGTGACCTGAAGATTACAGAGAGAAGACAGTGAGAGACTTCTTACGAGGATAATCACGTTAAGTTGTAAGTGAGGGAGGACACAGCTGAAAATTGAGTGGTGATATACTTAAGGCAGTTGACAGAGGCAAGTTGTTTACTCAGAGAATGGGAAGTGCGTGGAATAACCTGCCTGCCAATGTATTTCACTCAGCCACAAAAGGGGCTTTGGATAATCCTTGGATAAGCACATGGATTATGCTGGGATAGTGTAGGCGGATGAGTATAACTGAGTTCACAGATCCAGCCAGGGAGCAAGCACCTCAAACCTGTCAGACAGGCTGAGGGGCTGAGACACCTTCAGTACTACCCTCTGGTTTCCTCTACCTGCCTCACTCATAGTCACATCCTTCTATCCTTGACCGCTGACTAATTTGAAATGGTTAAGCTAAGGAGTGTTACTGTCTACTCTGCAATAACAAATTGTCTATCTCAGATATAAAGTTAACAAATCATCCTCTTTCCGCTGCTGAATGTCCAAGGGAGTTCCAGACATATGACAAACTCAGCGTGTAGAAGTGATTCTGAACATGCATCTTGAGTGGTCAGGCCTTAATTCTGAGATAACTGGTCATAGTAAGTCAATAATATTTTGGTGAACAACCGAATGTGCTGACTAAGTGTACCATCGAGTCCGAGGTGTAAAAACGTTCTGTAAGATTCTGAAACCTGGGCATCATCGATTTTCAGCTTCACACTGTAGTTACTGAAACAGAAATTATCCTCTATCGATTTTACTTACCAAAACACAGGCAGAGACTTTCATTGTGTAGAGATGGGAACAGCCTGATTCCAGTCTCTGCAATCTCATCCGTGTCAGCAGGAAACGACCTTTTGTGTGGATACGTATGAAGCAATTCTGCAAACTGTCAACCAGTTCCTTAGTCTCAATGGTCGTCGCTATCAGAAACACGTACAAACGAGCCGAATGTAGTCTTTCTCTCCTGTAATCAGAGTGCCGTTTTACATCACCATCACTGCTTTCGGTACTGGTCGAGTAGTTCAGGCTCTGGCTTGAAAATCCAATGAGTATCCATCTTGCCAACATTGTTTCTCACCATGTTCAAAATTATTCAGGAGTGCACAGAAATAATGAGCCAGCACCTAGAATAAATGTTCCCAAACCTACCTGAGGGATTTAGGTTGGATGGGTTTTGAATTTCAAGTAGACGGAAGGCAAGTTTGCCTCGAGTGAGTTTAATGTAGAGATATGACCCTATGAAAACTTTGTTGGTATAGACAAACGATGCTTCCCGTTGCCTGAACCTCAGGGAAGGTTCTTTCCTTCACTGTCCCCCAGGCTTCCAATTGCACCGTGACGTCACAGGGCATGTTCATAGGACACGTGGTACTGAATCATTCAAGAGAATGTTTTTTCATCAACCGGGATTTACAGTTTCAAATATCACTCTCAGGCACTTTCGGGGCTGGCTTAACCTCATTCAACTGTTTTTTTAGATTAGATTACTTACAGTATGGAAACAGGACCTTCGGCCCAACAAGTCCACAACGACCCGCCGCAGTACACTTAACCAGACCCATTCCCCTACATTTACCCCTGCACCTAACACTACGGGGAATTTAGCGTGGCCAATTCACCTAACCTGCACATTTTTGGACTCTGGGAGGAAACCGGACCACCTGGAGGAAACCCATGCAGACACAGGGAGAATGTGCAAAATCCACACAGTCAGTCGCCTAAGGCAGGAACTGAACCGTGGTCTCTGGCGCTGCGTGTTCTGTTGCGATATTTCCATTGTTCATGATGATATACATGATGGCTTTCCTTGGAGAAGTTCGAGAAATATTGCGTCTTGTTCGCTAAATGTACTGGGCAATAACAGGAAAATGGGAACGGAACCTCGTCCACGATTTTTACCCCTCGCAGATTCTTTGTCTCTCATTGCCTCTGTTCTGAATCCACCCTGTGACGTACAGACTCGCATCAGCGTCCCCAGAGACAAGTTTAGAGCCGATTCTATGATGCAGGAGGGGCAAGGCCGAGGAGAGAGAAGTTGAAACAATTAATTGAAGAAGGGAGTAAATAGGGGATTGTCAGACTGGTAAAAACAAACAGACAAACGGAAGGGGACGTTATTTCAAGAAACAGAGGATCAGAGATCAAGCGAGACAGAACAGGCATTAATCGTTGGCCTCTGTTGCTAGTCATAATGTAAAATTATGGCAGTATAATAACTTTCCCCTATCGAGCACAGCAGTAAAAATTTGGCTGTGGGCTTTGCCACATCTGACTCCCGATCGGAAGGTTGCGTATTCAAATCACGTCAGGCTCGTGGTGTGTTGTGGAAATTTTCTTCCATGAGTTTTCATGTCAACAGAGCTGCAATGTGCGGAAATTCATTGGTCAAAATGTTCTTTCCAGCACATTTGGATCACACGCGAAGTGTTCTTGTCAGTCTTATTTGTGAACAATATTTCAGGGAGTTGGAGCGCCCATCATTTGGTAAATGCTCACTTCACCCAATGTGACAAATAAAACACAAACTGTTCAGCATGGTGTACAAATACGCAACCGCCTCCCTCTGGGCAGCCGCTTCATTCAGTTGGTGACAGCGTAGTGTTAATTACGTATACTGATATTTTATTAATTTATCTCTACATAGCCAATTTTATGCTTCAAGCTATCAGGAGCTTCTACCTCCTCCCGTTACAGCAGAATGGCAGTAATTTCACAAAGTATTGTTTCCCAGTAACAGCAATTATTTCCTCTGCCTGGGCATAGTTAAAGTAACTTTTACTCAACACAAGGGGAAGAAAACCGCATTCTGATGGCCCTCTCCACATTAACGGTGAGACTGAATTTCACACTGTTTTGGTAAAATCCAACTGCGGGCATTTATTTTGTTCATTACTATATTAGTTAAATTTAATCGGCTGGGAGGACGCTGGCTCTGCGAAACAGACTAGGGAATTACTGCAGGGCGTCCTCTGCATGAAACACAACGCAATAACTTTTTTTTTACAATTTCACGAGTTTACACCCATCTTAGAGAAGAGAGGTTGTGTGATTGATGTCATGGCAGAGCGATGGAGAATAGGAGAATGTCATTTACACCTTCACAGGCATATCACCTCTCTGTGTACATTTCAGCAATGTTTTAGCAATATATTTTTGCATCTACTTACTGGAAGCACAGCAACGTGGAGTGCTCGCGGATCTGCCAAACAGGAGGAAATGTCTTTGATACAATTACTGCGGAGTTGCACACCTTAAAGCTCCAAATGCGCCACTCTCCTCACCTGAACTAAATAATTGCAAAGAAAGGTCTCAGTGATTCAGAGAAACACTCAGTTTTCCATCTGGTATGTAGCATGCAACTTTGAGAATGTTGCCATAAATTCTTCACTTCTGTTGGGCAATATTGTTTTGGGCAGAATATGAACTTTGTCAAACGTCCCACATTCTGTTTTATCAAATCCGATTTTTTTCCGAAACATAAAGTGTGTCATAGTGCAGATAGAGGCTGTTTGGCAAATTTTTTCTCTGCTGGCTCTCCAGTTTCATTTTATTGCTCTCTCGATGTAACTCTGAATAGTATTCCTTTTCACGTTAACATCGAATTCCCATTTGCGTCTGTGGAATCTGACTATTTGTACACCCAGAGAGCGATTTATGGGCATGTGTCACTTCCCGTGCGAACATATTCTTCCTCATGCCATTTCTAATTTTGTTCCTCAATACTTTCAATTTCTGCCGAGTCGTTCATGGTGCTTTCCGCCGTTGGAGCATTTGCAAGTTTTTATTTCCTTTGTATAGACTGTTCATGACATGGAAAACGTCAAGCAGATCAAAAGAGTGTCGTTCAGGAAAACTGCAGCTGGTCAGGCAGCATCAGGAGCAGGAAAATTGACGTTTCTGACATTAGTCCTTTATCAGGAATGGGGGAAGATGGAAGGGGACTGAGACATAAATAGAAGGATGGGTGGGGCGTGTGTCAGAGTGGAGCCGGAATCAGGGATATGGGAAGTCAATCAGTAAATTCAGGTTGAGGGGAGATGTTGAAAGATAAGAGCGGATATGGAGAAGATAGGTGTGAAGGAAGATCGACTGGTAGGGCAGTTCAAGAGGGCGGTGCCGAGTTGGAGGGTCTGATATGCAATGAACGGAGTGCATGGAAGATGAGGAAACTGGCAAAGTTAATGCTATTGCTGAGTGTTTAGAGGATCCCAAGATCAAGATGAGGTGTTCTTCCTCCACTCATCGTGTAGCTTCAATTCGATGGTGGAGGAGATCCAGGACTTGCATGTCCTTGGTGGAGTGCGACCGGGAGATGAAGTAGCCGGCTACAGTACAGAGGATTGTTTGGTGCATGCGTCCCAGAGGTATTCTCTGCTTGCTTACAATTTAGCGTCCTGTCTCCCCAAAATCAAGGAGAACACGTCGAGAAGGACAGACACAATAGAAGAGGTGTATGCATGTGCAGTAAAATCTCTGCCAGATGTGAAAGGTACTTATGGGGCGATGGGCAGAGGTGAGGGAGTGGTGAGGGTGCAGGTTTTTCACCTCTTGCAGTGGCAAGGGAAGACCAGCTTTCTGCCTTCTGTTGTCCAGGACATTTCCCAATTTTCCAATCTACCTTCACAGCTGACATTGCACATACAACCCACAATTCACATCAACCTGTTCAGCTTTACCTCCAATCACTTCACTTCTCCACTTACTGTAGTTTCACGTGCAGAACTGAACAATAATGCAGCTGGAAGATTCATTCAGAGTCGGATTGAGAAAGCGAACAATCCTATACACATGTTTTAACTTCGCAATTGCTTCCTTTTGTCATATTTGCTGCAAAAGTCGCTCTTCCTCATCCGACTTCAGGCAGTCCGACCTCAGTTAGAGAAGTTGTTTTTTAGGATAATCGATCGAACATCTTTGCACGAGGGCAGACAGGTTATATGGGCCCGTAGAGAATTTGAATGGTATATCTAAAACACTGAAAGCTCAAAACAAAAGGACACCCCTTAAATAATGCTCCACTGCCTGGTTTCACTGTCCACTCCCCCAGCAGCTAAATTTTTCTCAGTTTGAAATCCATTCCACGTTGCTCCAGGACTTCGATGCAGCAAAGTGTTTCCAGAATATCTGCTTTCCATTCTGTCTCCCTGCTCCTTGATGCTGTTGATTCTCCCGTAACAAGGAACCGGGCTCTCTCCACTGGTGGACAATTAAAGCATTTTGTTTCTATTTGTAAGCTGTGCTGGAAGAGGGCAGAGCTCATTCGCTCTTCTGCTCAGTGTCAATCACTTGCGGTGGAAGGAGTCAATTCACGCCAGGAAATGAGCAATTTTGGTTGTAGATTTTCCCTGATCGTCTGTTTTCCAAAAAGTATAAAGATGCTGAGATTGCGGGACAGAAAGAAATTGACACAGCAGATTCTTCCTTCAGGTAAATAACACGAGTTCTCTAGTGTGCAGCATGTTTGGTGTGCAGAAATCGTCTTCGCACAGCAATCCTGCAGAATGTTAAAAGCAAAACGGGCTTTCGTTTCTTTGCTGCGATCGGGAAGCAGTTACATCTTAGCTACAACTGTCGCAGGAGCAGAGAATGCAAAAGAAAGCCTCAGACACTGACCGTCATCACGACGACCCTGAACCGCGCTGATGGTCTACAGCAGAAAGGAGGGTTGGAATGAACTATTGTTACTCCCTCTGTCACAGACACAGGGAGAGGGTCCGCATAAATAGGTAGCGTCATTTCCGCACAGACAGAAGGCATACAATCCATCCAGTCCACGGTGACTCTCTGCCACTTGCATCTCTCCGAGGTTATTCACAATCAGTTATATATATCATAATATTGAGTCGATTCTCCTGCTCCTTGGATGCTGCGCATTTCCAGCAACACATTTTTGAGCTCCTATGACCGATACCCTTCTTTTGTTGTTGCCGCTGTAAGGAAAATGGAATTCCTGATTCCCTGGCTACGAAACGAACCCGACCACAGCGATGAATGTGTTGAATCCTGACCACTAGACTACCAAGGACGATTTCAAGAGTAGGGCGCAAGGGTGATGTGGCAAACCTCCAGCCGCTTGTGAAGGTACTTTTCAGAAAAAAAACGCTTAATTATCATCATCACGTTTTCCATAACTTGACCTCTGTAGCTTAACATCACAAAATCGCATCGAAATATCCCTGAAGTTTACGTGGGTTTTTGCTTCTCCGACCCTAGCAGACAATGGGATTCATATTCAAAACACCCGCTGGCTGATTAAGTTTTACTGCATGTGCCCTCAACTCTGCCTCTTACCTAAATCTACATCCTACGGTAATCGATCAAGAGGAAACGTTTCTCTCAGTCTACCCTATCCATGTCCATCATTATTTTGTCTCTCAATCATGCATTTTCAACATCTCCTCTTCTGTAAGAAAAAATAATCTCAGTCTGTCTCATATGTTCATATCTCAAACTCTTCAAACAGCCAATACCCAAAGAAGATTGATAAGGGCAGAGCTGTGGATGTGATCCAAATAGACATCAGTAAGGCGTTCGATAAAGTTCCCCATGGGGATTCCACTCAGCTCCCTCTCCCATGGACTGTGTCAATGCATCTCACTGAGCGCTCTATCCCATGGAATTCAGTGGGTCAGTGAGTCTCACTAAGCACCCTCTCCCATATACTGCGCTGGGTCAGTGAGACTCATTGATTTCCATATCCCATACACTGTGTCAGTTAGTCTCACTGAGCTTCCAATCCCATGTTCTGAGTCAGTGAGTCTCACTGAGCTCCCTATCCCATGGACTGTGCTGGGTCAGTGCGTCTCACTGAGCTCCTAATCCTATGGACTTTACTGGTTCAGTTAGTCTCACTGAGGTCCTTATCCCATGGACAGCACTGTGTCAGCGTGTCTCAGTACGGTCCTTGTCCCATGGACTGTACTGGGTCAGTGAGTCTCATTGAGCTATCTGTCACAGTGACTGTACTGGGTAGTGAGTCTCACTGAGGTTCCCATCTCATGGACTGACTGGGTCAGCGAATCCCACTGAGATCCCTATCCCATGGATCGTACAAGGTCCCTGAATCTCGTTGAGCCCCCTATCACGTAGACACTACAGGGTCAGTAAGTCTCACTGCGGTCCTTATCCCATGGACTGTACTAGGTCAGTTAATCTCATTGAGCTCCCGATCGCAAAGACTGTGCTGGGTCAGTGAGTCCCACTGAGCTCCCTATCCCACGGACTGGGTCAGTGAGTCTCATGGAGGTCCCTGTCACATAGACTGTACTGGACCAGTGAATCTCACTGAGCTCCCTATTCCATCACTGTTCTGGGTCAGTGAGTCTCTCTGAGACCGCCATCCCTTGTACTGGGTCAGTAAATCTAACTGAGCTCGCTATCCCATGGACTGTGCTGTGTCAGTGAGTCTCACTGAACACCCTATATCATGTGGACTGTACTGGGTCAGATTCTCACTGAGTACCCTATCCCACGGACTGGGTCAGTGAGTTTCACTGACGACGCTATCCCAGGGACTGGATCAGTGAGTCTCATTTAGTTTCCTGTCACATAGATTGTACTGGGTCAGTGAATGTCACTGAGCTCCCTATCCCATGGACTGCTCTGGGTCAGTGAGTCTCTCAGAAATCCCCAACCCTTGTACAGAGTCAGTGAATATAATTGAGCTCGCTATCCATGGACTGTATTGCATCAGTGAATATAATTGAGCTCGCTATCACATGGAATGTGTTCGGTCAGTGCGTCTCACTGAGCTCCCTATCCCGTGGACTGTGCTGGGTTAGTGAGTCTCACTGAGCTCCCTATCCCGTGGACTATGCTGGGTTAGTGAGTCTCACTGAGCTCCCTATCCCGAGGACCGTGCTAGGCCAGTGAACCTCACGGAGCTCCCTATACCATGGACTGTGCCATGTCAGTCAGTCTCACTGTGCACCCTATCTCATGGACTGTTCTGTGTCAGATTTTCACAGAGCCCTTATCACATTGACTGCACTGTGTCAGAGAATCTCACAGTGCTCCCTTTCCCATGGTCTGTACTGGGCCAGTGAGTGCCACCTAATCCCTATCCCTTGGACTGGATCAGTGAGTCTCACAAAGCTCCCTGTCCCATGTATTAGCTTATTGAACCCCGCAGAGCGTGTTTTCCCATGGAATGGACTGGGACAATGAGTACTGCTCAGCTCCCTCTCCAATGGGCTTTGTCAATGCATCTCACTGAGCGCCCCATTCCATGGACTTCAGTGGGTCAGTGGATCTCACTCAGCTCCCTATCACATGGACTGTACTGGGTCAGTAAATCTCACTGATCTCCCTTACCCATGTGTTGTACTGGGTCAGTGAATCACTTTAGTGGGTCAGTAGATTTCATTCAGCTCCCTCTCACATGGACTGTACTGGCTCAGTAAATCTCCCTATCCCATGAACTGTAGTGGGTCAGGGAGTCTCATTGAGCTTTCTATCCCATGGACTGGGTCAGTTAGTCTCACTCAGCTCCCTATCCCATTGACTGGGGCAGTGATTCTCACTGAGCTCCATATCGCATCGATGGTACTGGATCAATGAGTTCCACTGAGCTCCCTATCACATTGACTGTACAGGGTCTGAGAATCTCATTGATTTCCGTATCCCATGGACTGGGTCGGTGAGTCTCACTTAATTCCCTATCCCATGGACTGGTTCAGTGAGTCTCACTGAGCTCCGTATTCCATGGACTGTTCTGGGTCAGTGAGTCTCACTGAGCTCCCTATTCTGTGGACTTTCTCTGTGAGTCTCACTGAGCTCCCTATCCCATATACTTGGGGCAGTGAGTGTCACAGAGCTCACTCTCCCATGGATTGAATTGTGTCAGCGTCTCTCCTGGAGCTAGCTATCCTATGGACTGTACTGTGATATTGAGTCTCACTGAGCTCCCTATCTCATGTATTGGGTCAGAGAGTCTCATTGAGCTCTTATCCCATGTACAGGGACGGTGAGTCCCACTGAGTCCCTATCCCATGGACTGGGACAGTGAGTCTTACTGAGTTCGCTACCCCATAGACTGGTTCAGTGAATCTCACTGGCATTCCCATTCCATGAACTCTACTGGGTCAGTGAATCTCAGAGATACCTATCTCATGGACTGCACCGGGTCATCGAGTCACATTGAGCTACCAAGCCCAAGGACTGGGTCAGTGAGTCTAACTGAGCTCCCTATCCCATGGACTATGGCAGTGATTCTCACTGAGTGCCCTATCCCAATGACTGTCGTGGGTCAGGGAATCTCATTGAGCTCCCTATTCCATGGACTGTACTGGGACAGTGAGTCTCACTGAGCTCCTTATTCCATGGACTGAAATGCGTCTGTGAGAGTCACTGAGTTCCCTATTCCTTGGACTGAACTTGGTCAGCAAAGCTCACTGAGCTCCCTATGCCATGGACCGGGTCAGTGCGTTTCACTGAGCTCCCTATTCCATTATCTGTACTGGAGCAGTGAATCTCACTGAGTTCCATATGCCATTGACTGGGTCAGTGAGTCTCATTGAGCTCCCTATCCCATGAACTGCGACATTGAGTCTCACTGAGCTCCCTATCCCACGAAATGTACTGGGTCAGTGAGTCTCACTGCGCTCCCTATCTCATTGACAGGGTCAGTGAGTCTCACCGAGCACCTTATCCTGTGGACTGGGTCAATGAGTCTAACTAAGCTGCCTATCCCATTCACAGTATTAGTGAATCTCAGTAACCTCTATATCCCATGTACTTGGTCAATGAATCTCACAGAGCTTCGTTTCCCAAGGACTGTTCCAGATCAGTGCATCTCACTGAGCTCCCTATTACATGGAATGTAGTGGGTCAGTGAGTCTCACTGAGCTCCCTATCCCATGGACTGTAATGTGTCAGTGAGTCTCACTGAGCTGCCTATCCCATGGACTGTACTGGTTCAGTAAATCTCACTGAGCTTCCTATCCCATAGACTGTACTGGTTCAGTGAAACTCACTGATCTCCCTATCCCATGGACTGTGTCAGTGAGTCTCACTGATCTCCCTATCCCTTTTACTGGGTCAGTGATTCTCACTGAGCACCCTATCCGGTGGACCGGGTCAGTGAGTCTTATTGAGGTCCCTATCACATGGACTGGGTCAGTGAGTCTCACTGAATTCCCTATCACATGCACTGGGTCAGTGAATATCACTTCACTCGCTATGCCATTGACTGGGGCAGTGAATCTCACTGAGCTCCATATCCCATAGAATGTACTGGATGAGTGAGTTTTACTGAGCTCCCTATCACATTGACTGTACGGGGTCGGAGAATCTCAATGAGCTCCCTATCCCAAGGACTGTATTGGATCAGTGAGTCTCACTGAGCTACCTATTCCATAGACAGCGTCAGTGCATCTCACGGAGCTCCCTATTACATGAAATGTAGTGGGTCAGTGAGTCTCACTGAGCTCCCTATCCCAAGGACTGTAATGTGTCAATGAGTTTCGCTGAGCTCCCGATTCCATGGACTGTACTGCGTCAGTAAATCTCACTGAGCTCCTTATACCACGGACTGCACTTATTCATTGAGGCTCATTTAGCTCCCAATCACATGGATTGGGACAGTGAATGTCACTGAGCTCCTTATCCCATGGAATGTATTGGGTCACTGTTAGTCTCTAGTGCTATCTGAGCGTGCAGGATTTATTGTGTAAACATTAGTCCCTGGTGCTATCTGAGTGGAAAGGATTGATTGTGTAAATGTTAGTTCCCGGTGCTATTGAGCGTGCAGGATCGATGGTGAAAATTATTAATCTCTGGTGCTATCTGAGTTTGCAGGATTGATTGTGTAAACATTAGTCACTGGTGCTATATGCCTGTGCATGGTGGGTTGTGTAATTATTATTCCCTGGTGTTATATGAGTGTGCAAGATTGATTGTGTAAATTTTAGAGCCTGGAGTCAACTCAGTGTGCAAGTTTGATTGTGCAATCATTAGACCTTCGTGCAATCTGAGTATGAAAGTGTCATTGTGTAAGCATTCGCCCGTGGTGCTTTCTCAGCCTGCCATATTGATTGTGCTAACATTAGTCCATTGAGCTCTCCGAGTGTGCGATACTGACTGCATTAATATTGCTCCCTGGTGTTATCTGTACGAGCAAGATTGATGGGGTAAATATTATTCCGTGATGCTATATGAGCGTGCAGGATTGATTGTGTAAACATTGTCCGTGTTGCTGTCTGATCATGCAGTATTGACTAAGTACATATTAGTCCCTGGTGTTATCTGAGCATGCAGGGTTGATTTTTCAAATATTAGACCCTCGTATTATCTGATTGTGAAGGATTGATTATGTAAATATATATCGCTTGTGCTTTCTGGGTGCGCAGGATTAATCGTGTAAATACTTGTCCGTAGTATTATCAGAACATGCAGGATTGATGGTGTGAATATTATTCCCTGGTGCTATCTGAGCGTGCAAGTTCGAGTTAGCATATACAAATCCCTTTTGCTGTCTGATCTTGCAGGATTTATTGTGTAAATATTAGATCCTGGTGCTATTTGAACGTGCTGGTTGATTGTGTAAATAATCATCCCTGGTGCTGTGTGAGTGTGCAGGATTGATTGTGTAAATACTAATCCCTAGTGCTCTCTGAACGTGCGGGATTGATTGTGTAAATATTAATCACTAGTGCTACCTGAGCGTGCCAGATTCATTTTCAAACATGAGTCCCTGGTATACTTGAGCATGCAGGACTGATTGAGTAAACTATAGTCCCTGGTGCTATCTGAGTTTGCAGGATAGGTGGTGTAAATATTAGATCCTTGCATTATCAGAGCGGGCATGTTTGATGGTAAACACATTAGTTCCTGGTGCAATCTGAGTGAGCAGGACAGATTGTGTAAACATTAGATCCTGGAGCTATTTGGCCGTGCCGTACTGAATGTGTAAATATTAGCTCCTGGTGCGATCTGAGCATGCAGGATTGATGGTGTGAACATTATTCGTTGGTGCCATCTGAGGTCCAGAATTTATTGAGTAAATATTAGTACATGGTGCTACCTGAACTTGCAGGATTGCTTGTGTATACATCAGTCCCTAATGCTATCTTAGCGGGTAGGATTGATTGCATAAATATTAGTCTCTGGTGCTATATATCTGTGTATGGTTGATGGTGTAAATATTAGTTCCTGGAGTTATATAAGTGTGCAGGATTGATTGTGTAAATATTAGACCCTGGAATTAACTGAGAGTGCAACGTTGATTGTGCCATCATTATTCACTCATGCTATCTGACTGTGAAAGTTTGATTGTGCAGGCATTAGTCCCTGGTGTTATCTGAGCGTGTGGGATAAATTGTATAAATATTAGTCGGCGGAGCTATCTGTGCGTGCAGGATTGATTGTGTTAACATTAGTCCCTGGAGCTAATAAGCTTGCAATACTGATTGTGTAATATTGGTCGCTGGTGCTATCTGGATGTGCAGGATTGATGGGGTAAATATTCGTCAATGGTGCTATATGACGTGCAGGATTGATTGGATAAACATTGGTCCCTGGTGCTATCTGATCATGCAGTATTGACTGTGCGCATATTAGTCCCTAATGCTCTCTCAACTTGCAGGATTGATTGTGTAAATATTAGTCTCTGGTGCAATCTGAGCGTGCTGGATTGATTTCTGAACATCTGTCCCTGGTAGTACCTGTGCATGCAGGATTGTTTGAGTAAACCATAATACTTGGTGCTATCTGAGCTTGCAGCATAGATGGTATAAATAATATTCTTTTGTACTATCGGAGTGGGCAGGATTGAATGTGAAAACATTAGTACAAGACTCAATCTGAGTGAGCGGGGCTGATTGTGTAAACATTAGACCCTGGAGCTATCAAGCCGTACAGTATTGATTGTGTAAATTTTAGCTCCTGATTCTACCTGAGCGTCCAGGACTTATTATGTAAATTTTAGTCCATGGTGCTATTTGAGCCTGCATGTCTGATTGTGTAAACATCAGTCCCTAATGCGATCGTGGCGTGCAGGATTGATTGCATAAATATTGGTCACTGGCGCTTGCTGAGCTTGTAGGATTGATTGTGTAAGTATTAGTCCCTGGTGCTCTCTGAGTGTGCGGCACTGATTGTGTAAACATCAGTCTCAGGAGCTATCTGAGTGTGTACGATTGATGGTGTAAATATTAGTCCCTGGTGCTATCTATGTGTGCAAAATTTGTGTAAATATTAGTCCCTGTGGATATCTGAGCGTGCAGGAATTATTGTGTAAATATTAGTCCCTGGAGCTATATCAGCGTGGAGGATTAATGGTGAAAGTTATTAATCTCTGGTGCTATCTGAGCGTGCAGGATTGATTATGTAAACATTAGTTCCTGGTGCTACATGTCCGTATATGGGTGATTGTGTAAATATTAGTCCCTGGTGTTATGTGAGTGTGTAGGATTGATTGTGTAAACATTGGAGTCTGGAGTTAACTGAGCATTCAAGTTTGATCGTGCAATCATTAGTCCCTCGTGCTATCTGAGTGTGCAAGTTTGACTGTGTAAGCATGTAAACATTAGTTCCTGGTGCTACATGTCCGTGTATGGGTGATTGTGTAAATATTAGTCCCTGGTGTTATGTGAGTGTGTAGGATTGATTGTGTAAATATTGGAGTCTGGAGTTAACTGAGCATTCAAGTTTGATCTTGCAATCATTAGTCCCTCGTGCTATCTGAGGGTGAAAGTTTGACTGTGTAAGCATTCGTCCCTGGTGTTATCTGCGCGTGTAGGATGGGTTGTATAAATATTAGTCGCTGGTGCTATCTGAGCACGCAATACTGATTGTATAAATATTAGTCCCTGGTGCAGGATTGATGAGGTAAATATTAGTCTGAGATGCTATATGAGCGTGCAGAATTGATTCTGTAATCATTAGTCATAGAGTCATAGAGATGCAGAGCATGGAAACAGACCCTTCGGTCCAACCCGTCCATGCCGACCAGATATCCCAACCCAATCGAGTCCCACCTGCCAGCACCTGGCCCATATCCCTCCAAACCATTCAGATTCATCTCCCCATCGAAATGACTTTTAAATGTTGCAATTGTACCAGTCTCCACCACATCCTCAGGCAGCTCATTCCATACACGTACAACCCTCTGTGTGAAAAAGTTGCCCCTTAGGTCTCTTTTATATTTTTCCCATCTCACCCTAAACCTGTACCCTCTAGTTCTACTCTCCGACCCCAGGGAAAAGACTTTGTCTATTTTTGCTATCCATGCCCCTCATAATTTTGTAA
Organism: Hemiscyllium ocellatum; assembly: GCF_020745735.1. Classification (NCBI taxonomy): domain Eukaryota; kingdom Metazoa; phylum Chordata; class Chondrichthyes; order Orectolobiformes; family Hemiscylliidae; genus Hemiscyllium; species Hemiscyllium ocellatum. The sequence goes on from NC_083420.1 coordinate 71,726,110, forward strand.
ACCGCTGTAAGGATACCCCTCAGCCTCCGACAATCCAGGGAAAACAGCCCCGGCCTGTTCAGCCTCTCCCTGTAGCTCAGATCCTCCACCCCTGGGAACATCCTTGTAAATCTGTTCTGAACCATTTCAAGTTTCACAACAAGTTTCCGATAGGAAGGAGACCAGAATTGCACGCAATATTCAAACAGTGGCTGAACCAATGTCCTGTACAGCCGCAACATGACCTCCCTACTCCTGTACTCAATACTCTAACCAATAAAGGAAAGCATACCAAACGCATTCTTCACTATCCTATCAACTGCGACTCCACGTTCAATGAGCTATGAACCTGCACTCCAAGGCTTCTTTGTTCAGCAACACTCCAGCGGACCTTACCATTCAGTGTATAAGTCTGGTTAAGATTTGTTTTCTCAAAATGCAGCACCTCGCATTTATCTGAAATAAACTCCATCTGCCACTTATCAGCCCATCGGCCCATCTATCCTGATGCTATCTGATCATGTAGTATTGACTCTGCATATATTAGTCCCTGGTATTATCTGAGCATGTGTGATTGATTTTGCTAATATTAGTCCCTTGTATTTTCTGATTGTGAAAGAAAGATTGTGTCAACATAAGACCCTGGTGCTTTCTGAGCATGCAAACGTAATTGTGCAATTATTAGCTCCTGGTGCTATCTAAGCGTGCAGGATTAATGGTGTGAATAATATTCCCTTGTGCTATCTGAGTGTCCAGAACTGATTGAGTAAATATTAGTCCATGGTGCTATCTGAGCGTGCAGGATTGATTGTGTAAATATTAGTCCGTGGTGTTATATGAGTATGCATGATTAATCGTGTATATATTAGACCCTGAAGTTAACTGAGTGTGCAAGTTTGATTGTGCAATCATTAATACCTCGTGCAATCTGAGTTTGAAAGTTTGATTGTGCAGGCATCAGTCCCTGGTATTATCTGAGCGTGTGGGATGGATTGTACGAATATTATTTGCTGGTGCTATCTGAGCGTGCAGCATTGATTGTGATAACATTAGTCCCTGCAGTTATCTGAGCGTACAATACTGATTGTATAACTATTAGTCCCAGGTGCTATTTGGATATGCAAGATTGATGGGCTAAATGTTAGTCCGTGGTGCTATATGAGCGTGCAGGTTTGTTTGTGCAAACATTAGTCCCTGGTGCTTTCTGATCATGCAGTTTTCACTGTGTGCATGTCAGTCCCGAATGCTCTCTGAACCTGCCAGATTGAGTGTGTATATATTGGTCCCTGGTGCTATCTGAGCTTACCGGATTGATTTTTTAAACATCAGTCCCTGGTACTACCTGACCGTGCAGGATTGATTGAGTAAGCAATGGTCCATGGTGCTATCTGAGTTTGCAGGATAGATGGGGTAAATATTAGTCTCTTGTGCTATCGGAACGGGCAGGTTTGATTGTGAAAACGCTAGTACCTAATGTAATCTGATTTTGAAGGATTGATTGTGTAAGGCTTAGTCTCTGGTACTATATAAACATGCAGGATCGCTGGTGTAATTATTAATTTCTGGTGCTATCTGACTTTGCAGGATTGATTGTGTAAATATTAGTCCCTGGTTGTATATGTCTGTGTATGGTTGATTGTTTAAATATCAGTCCTTGGTATTATATAAGTTTGTAGGTTTGATTGTGTAAATATTAGATCCCGTAGTTAATTGGGTGTGCAAATTTGATTGTGTAATCATTAGTCCATGGTGTTATCTGGGCGTGTGGGATGGATTGTAAAAATATTAGTCGCTGGTGCTATCTGAGCGTGCCAGATTGTTTGTGTTAACATTAATCTCTGGAGATATCTGAACGTGTAACACTGATTGTGTAAATACTAGTCCCTGGTGCTATCTGGATGTGCAAGATTGATAGGGTAAATATTTGTCTGTGGTGCTATATGAAAGTGCAGGATTGGCTGTGTACATATTAGTCCCTGGTGTCATCTGAGCAGGTGGGATTGATTTTGTGAATATTTGTCCCTCGTACTATCTGCTTCTGAAAGATTGGTTGTATGAACATAAGTCCCTAGTGCTTTCTGAGTGTGTAGGACGAATTGTGCATATACTAGTTCCTAGCATTATCAGAGCATGCAGGATTGGGGGTGTGAATATTATTCCCTGGTTCTATTTGAGTGTGCAAGATCGATTTAGTATATATTAGTCTCTTTTGCTATTTGATTTTGCAGGAGTGATTGTGTAAACATTAGTTCCTAGTGCTGTTAGAGTGTGCTGGGTTGATGGTGTAAATTATCGTCCCTGGTGCTGTCTGAGCATACACGATTGATTGTGTAAACACTAGTCCCTAGTGCTCTCTGAACTTGAGAGATTGATTGCGTAAATATTTGTCCCTGGCGCTATCTGACCTTGCAGGATAGACGGAGTAAATATTAGTCCCTTGTACTATCGGAGCGGGCACGTTTGTTGGTGAAAACATTAACAACTGGTGCAATCCGAGTGAGCCGGACTGATTGTGCAAACATTAGACACAGGAGCTATCTTGCCATGCAGTATTGATTGTGTACATATTAGCGCCTGGAGCGATCTGAGCATGCAGGATTGATGGTGTGAATATTATTACTTGTGCTATCTGAGCGTCCAGAAGTAATTGAGTAAATATTAGTCCATGCTGCTATCTCAGCGTGCAGAATTGCTTGTGCAAATATCAGTCCCTGTGCAGGATTGATTGCGTAAACATTAGTCCCTGGTGCTATATGTCTGTGTACAGTTGATTGTGTAAATATTAGTCCCTGGCGTTATATGAGTGTGTAGGATTGATTGTGTAAATATTAGACCCTGGAGTTAACTGCGTGTGCAAATTTGATTGTGCAATCATTACTCCCTCATGCAATCTGAGAATGAAAGTTTATTTGTACAAGCATTAGTCCCTGGTGCTATCTGAGCTTGCTGGATTGATTTTTTTTTACATTAGTCCCGGCAGCTATCTGAGCGTGCAATACTGATAGTGTAAATATTAGTCCCTGGTGTTATCTGAATGTGCAGGATTGATAGGGTGAATATTAGTCCTTGTTGCTATCTGATCATGCAGTATTGACAGTGTACATATTAGTCCCTGGTGTTATCTGAGCATGTGGAATTGATTTTGTAAATATTAGTCACTTGTATTATCTGATTGTGCAGGACTGATTGCATAAACATAAGTTCTTGGTGTTTTCTGATTATGCAGGATTAATTGTGGAAATACTACTCCATAGTATAATCAGGGAATGCAGGATTGATGGGGTGAAAATTATTCCCTGGTGCCATTCGAGCGTGCAAGATTGATTTAGTATACATTAGTCCCTTTTGCTCTTTGATCTTGCTAGATTGATTGTGTAAATAATAGTTCCTGGTGCTATCTGAGCGTGCAAGATTGATTGTGTAAATATTAGTCTCTAGTGCTCTTAAAACATGCTGGATTGATTGTGTAAACATTAGTTTTTGGTGCTACCTGAGCGTGCAGGTTCGATCGTGTAAGCTTTGATCCCTTGTGCTATCTGAGTGTGCATGTTTGATTGCGTGATCGTTTGTCCATGGTGCTATATGAGCGTGCAGGATTGATGAAGTGAATATTAGTCGCTGGTGCTATCTGAGTGTGCAGGATTGATTGTGTAACTATTAGTTGCTAGTACTATCTGTGTGTGCAGGTTCGATTGAGTAAATGTTAGTCTCTGTTGCTGTCTGTGCATGCAGGATTGATTGCATAACTATTCGTTCATGATATTATCTGATTGTGCGGTATTGATTGTGTAAATATTAGTTTCTGGTGCTATCTGAACTGCAGGATTGATGGTGTAAATATTTGTCCCTGGTCCTAGTTGAGCGTGTAGGATTGATTGTGGAAATATTAGTCCCTTGTGCTGTCTGAACGTGCAGGTTTGATTGTATAAATATTAATCCCTGTTGCTGTCTGTGCGTGCAGAATTGATTGTGCAAATATTCGTCAATGGCATTTTCTGATTTTGCGGTATTAATTGTGTAAGTATTAGTCCCTGGTATTATCTGAGTATGTCAGATCGATTGTGTAAACATTAGTCCCCTGTGCTATCTGAGCGTGCAGGTTTGATTGAGTAAATATTAATCCCTGTTGCTGTCTGTGCGTGCAGAATTGATTGAGCAAATATTCGTCAATCGCATTATCTGATTGTGCAGTATTAATTGTGTAAGTATTAGTCCATGGTATTATCTGAGTATGCCAGATGGATTGTGTAAACATTCGTCCCCTGTCCTATCTGAGTGTGCAAGTTTGACTGTGTAAGCATTAGTCACTACAGATATCTGAGCGTGCAGGATTGGTGCTGTGCATATTAGTCCCTGGTGCTATCTGAGCGCGCAGTGTTGATTGTATAAATATTAATCGCTGGTGCTATCTGGGTGTGCAGGAGTTATGACATAAGTATTAATCCCTGGTGTTATCTGAGCGTGCAGGATTGATTTGTAAGTATTACTCCCTCTTGTTATCTGAGTGTGCATGTTTGATTGTGTAAGCAGTAATCACTGGTAATATATGAGCGTGCAGGATTGATGATGTGAATATTAGTCGCTGGTGTTAACTGAGTGTGCAGGATTGATGGTGTAAATATTAGTTGCGACTGCGATCTATGTGTGCAGGTTTGATTGAGTAAACATTAGTCCCTGTTGCTGTCTGAGCATGCAGGATTGATTGTGTTATTATTCATTAATTTACGATCTGATTGTGCGATATTAATGGTGCAACTATTAGTTCCTGGTGCGATCTGAACGTGCAGGATTGATGGTGTAAATATTTCTCCCTGGTCATAGCTGAGCGTGTAGGATTGATTATGTAAAAGTTAGTCCCTGGTGATGTGTGAGCGTGCAGGATTGATGGTGTAGATATTAGACCCCTGTGCTATTTCAGCATGCAGGTTTGATCGTGTAAATATTATTTTCTCGTGCTATCTGAGTGTGCATATTTGATTGTGTAAGCATTAATCCCTGGTGTTACATGAGTTTGCAGGAGTGATGACGTGAATATTCATCCCTGTTGCTATCTGAGTGTGCAGAATTGATGGTGTACATATTAGTTGCTAGTACTATCTATGTGTGCAAGTTTGATTGTGTAAATTTTAGTCCCTGTTGCTGTCTGTGCTTGCAGGATTGATGGTGTAAATATTAGTCCGTGGTGCTATGTGAATGTGCAGGATTGATGGTGTAAATATTAGTTGGTAGTGCTATCTGTGTCTGCAGGTTTGATTGAGTAAATATTAGTCCCTGTTGCTGTTTGTGCATGCAGGATTGATTGTGTAAATATTAGTCGCTGGTTATCTTTGAACGTGCGGGACTAACTGTGTAAATCTTAGTCCCTGGTGGTACCTGAGCATGCAGGATTGCTTGTGTAAACTTCAGTCCATAATTCTATCTTAGCGTGCAGGATGGATTGTGTAAATATTAATCACTGGTTACCAAGCTTGCAGGATTGATTTTGTACCTTTTAGTTCCTGGTGCTCTCTGAGTGTGCGGGATTGATTGTGTTAATATTAGTCCCTGGTGCTATCTGAGCGTGTGGAACTGATTGTGTAAACATCAGTCCCTGGAGATATCTAAGCATCAACTTCTGATGGTGTATACATTCATCCCTGGTGCTATCTGAGTGTGAATAGTTGATTGTGTAGATATTAGTCCCTGGTGTTATCTGAATATGCAGGATGGCTTGGGTAAACATTAGTCCCCCGTGTTCTCTGAGTGTGCAAGTTTGATTGTGTAAGCATTAGGCCCTAGTGTTATCTGCAAGTAAAAGGTGAGGTCTGCAGATGCTGGAGATCACAGTTGAAAATATGTTGCTGGTTAAAGCACAGCAGGTCAGGCAGCATTCCTAGTGTTATCTGAGCGTGCAGGATTGATGCTGTGGATATTAGTCCCTGGTGTTATCTGAGCCCGCAGGGTTGAAGGTATTAATCGCTGGTGCTATCTGGGTGTGCAGGAGATATGGCGTAAATATTAGTCCCTGGTGTCAGCTGAGCGTGCAGGATTAATTGTGTAAGCATTACTCCTTGGAGGTAACTGAGCGTTTCAGATTGATTGTGTAAATATTGGTCACTCGTGCTATCAGAGCTGTGGGATTGATTGTGTAACTATCAGGCCCTGGTGCTACCTGAGCTTGCAGGATCGTTGTTGTAAATATCAGTCCTTGTTGCTATCTGTGCGTGCAGGTTTGATCGTGTAAACATTCGTCAATGGTACTATCTGATTGTGCAAATTTTAGTCCCTGGTGCTATTTGAACGTGCAGGAGTGATGGTATAAATATTTTCCCGTAGTCCTAACTGCGAGTGTAGGATTGATTGTGTAAATGTTAGTCCTTGGTGCTGTCTGAGCGTGCAGGTAATTATTGTGCAAATATTATTGCCTGGTGCTCTGTGAACGTGCGGGATTGATTGCGCAAATATTAGTCGCTGGAGCTATCTGAACGTGCCAGATCGATTTTTAAACAATTATCACTGGTATTACCTGAGCTTGCAGGATGGATTGTGTAAACATTAGGCCCTGCTGTTATTTGAGCATGCAGTTTTGTGTGTGTAAACATTACTTCCCTGTGCCAACTGAGTGAGCAGGACTGATTGTGTAAATACTTATCCCCGGTACTACCTGAACACGCAGTTTTGATTGTGTTTATATTTATGCCTGGTTCTATCTGGGTGTGTGGAACTGATTGTGTAAACATTAGTCCTGGGAGCTATCTGTCCGTACAGTATTGATAGCGCAAATATTAGTCGCTGGTGCTACCTGAGCGTGCATGATTGATGTTGTGAATATTGGTCCCTTGTGCGATCTGAGCGTCCAGAATTCACTGTGCATATATTAATCCCTCGTACAACCTGTGCGTGCAGGATTGATTGTGTAAATATCAGTCCCAGGAGCGATCTGAGTTCGCAGGATTGGTGTTGTAAATATTGGTCCATGGTGCTCTCTGGGTGTTCAGGATTTATTGTGTGAATATACGGCCCTGGTGCTATATGAACGTGCATGATTTATTGTATAATTATTACTCCCCTGGTGTTATCTGAGTGTGCAGAATTGATTGTGTAAATATTAGTCCATGGTGATATCTGAGTGCACAAGTTTGATTGTGTAAGCATTAGACCCTGGTGATATCTGAGTGTGCAGGAATGATTATGTAAATATTAGTTCCTGGTGTAATCTGAGTGAGCAAGTTTGATTGTATAAGCATTAGTCCCTGCTGATTTCTGAGTATGCAGGATTGATGATGTGCATACTACTGGTGCTACCTGAGTGTGCATGATAGATTGTGTAAATATTAGTCACTAATTGTATCTGAACATGCAGGTTTGATTCAGTTAAGTAGTCACTGGTTCTTACTGAGCTTGAAGCGTTGATTGTTTAAATATTTGTCCTTGGTGCTCTCTGAGCATATGAGATCCATTGTGTAAACAGCATTCCATGGAGATATCTGAGTACGCAGGGTTGATGCTGTAAATATTAGTCCCTGGTACTACCTGGCTGTGCAGGAGATATTGTGTATGTATTTGTCACTGGTACTATATGAGCGTGCAAGATTTATTGTGTAAATACTAGTCTCTGGTGTAATCTGACTTTGCAAGTTTGATTGTGAAAACAAAAGTCACTGGTGCTATCTGAGTGTGAAAATTTTCTTGTTTAAACGTTAGTTACTGGTGCTGTCTGAGCATGCGGGATTAATGAAGTGCATATTAGTCTCTGGTGCTATCTGATTGTGCAGGATTTATTGTGTAAACATTATTCCCTGGTGCTATATGAACGTGCAAGATTGATGTTATAAATATTTCTCCCTGGTCCTAGCTGAGCGTGTAGAATTGATTGTGTAAACGTTAGTCCCTGGTGCTGTCTGAGCGAGCAGGAAATTATTTTGCAAATATTAGTCCCTGGTGCTCTTTGAATGTGTGGATTTTATTGTGCAAATATTAGTTGCTGGTGCAATATGAACGTGCTGGATTGATTTTTAAACAATAATACCTGCTACTACCTGAGCATGCCGGATGGATTGTGTAAACCTTAGGCCTTAGGGCTATTTGGGGGTGCAGCCTTGGTTGTGTAAACATTAGTTCCCCGTGCCATCTGAGTGAGCGGGACTGATTGTGTAAATATTTCTCCCCTGCACTATGTGCACGCGCAGTTTTGATCATATAAATAATAACCCCTGATGACATCTGAGTTTGTGGGACTGATTGTGTAAACAATAATCCAAGGAGCTATCGGGCTGTGCGGTATTATTTGTGTAAACATTAGTCGCTGGTGCTACCTGGGTCTGCAGGAGTTAGGCTGTTAGTATTAGTCCATGGTGCAATATGAGTGTGCAGGATTTATTGTGTAATCATGACTCTGCTGGTGCTACCTGAGTGTGCAAGATTGATTGTGCAAATGTTAGTCCCTGGTTTAATCTGAGTGTGCAAGTTTGATTGCATAAGTATTAGTCCTTGGTGCTATCTGAGCACGCAGAATAGATCGTTTAAATATTAGGCCCTAATGGTGCCTGTGCATGCAGGGATGATTCTGTCAGTTAGTCCCTGGTTCTTATTGATCTGGCCGAGTTGATTGTGTCAGTATTTGTCCCTGGTGCGATACGAGCGTGTGGGATTCATTGTGCAAACAGCAGTCCCTGGAGATAGCTGTGTGTGCAGGATTGATGTTGTAAATATTAGTCCCCGGAGCTATATCAGTGTGCAGGATTTATTGCGTAATCATGACTCACCTGGTGCTACCTGGATGTGCAGGATTGATTGTGTACATATTAATCCCTGGTGTAATCTGAGTGTGCAAGTTTCATTGTGTAAACCAAAGTCTCCGATGCTATCTGATTGTGCAAGTTTGATTGTGTAAACATTAGCCCCTGGTGTTATCTGAGCGTGCAGGATGTATAATGTGCATACTAGTCTCTGGTGCTACCTGAGTGTCCATGATTGATGGTGTAAATATTAGTCTCTGGTGATACCTGAACGTGCAGGATTTATTGTGTAAACGTTAGTCGCTGGTGCGATCTAAGTGCGAAGAAATGATTGTGTAAATATTAGTACTCCGTGCTCTCTGAGTGTGCAAGTTAGTCCGTGGTGCTATCTGAGTGAGTTGGATTGATTGCGTAAATATTAGTCCCTGGTGCAACCTGAGCGTGCAGGACTGATCGTGTAAGTGTTAGTCCCTCGTGCTTTCAGAGTGTGATTGTTTGATTATATGCGCATTAGTCTCTGGTGCTTTCTGAGTGTGCAGGATTGATGATGTGAATATTAATTCCTGGTGCTATGTGAGTGTGCAGGATTGATGGTGCAAGTACTGGTTGCTCGTGTAACGTGTGTGTGTGCAGGTTTGATTGTGCACATAGTGGTCCCTGTTGCTGTCTGTGTGTGCAGGTTTGATTGTATAAACAATCGTCAATGACGCTATCGGAGTGTGCGGTACTAATTGTGAAAATATTAGTCTCTAGTGCTATCTGAACGTGCAGAATTGATGGTGTAACTATTTCTCCCAGGGCGTAGCTGAGCGTGCAGGATTGATTGCGTAAATCTTAGACCCTGGAGCTGCCTGATGATACAGAAAATTATTGTGCAAATATTAGTCCCTGGTGCTCTCTGAACGTGTGGGTTGGTTAAGCAAATGTTAGTCGCTGGTGCTATCTGACCGTGCCAGATTGATTTTTAAATATTTACCCCTGGTACTACCTCTAAATGCCGGATTGATTGTGTGAACATTAGGCCCTGTGGTATTTGAGTGTGCAGGTTTGGTTGTGTAAACATTTGTCCCTTGTGCCATCTGAGTGAAAAGTACTGATTGTTTAAATATTTATCCCTGGTACTACCTGAACACCCATTTTTGATTGTGTAAATATTAATTCCTGTTGCTATCTGAGCGTGTGGAACTGATCGTGTAAACATTACTCCCTGGTGATATCGGGCCGTGTAGTATTGATTGTATAAATATTCGTCCCTGGTGCCACCCGAGCGTACAAGTTAGATTATGTAAACATTAGTCCCCTGTGCTATCTGATCGTGCAGGATTGATGGTGTATGCATTAGTCGCTGGTGCTATCTGAGTTTGCAGGTTTTATTGTGCAAACATTAGTTCCAGGTGCTACCTGAGTGTGAGGGATTGATTGTGTAACTATTTGTCACTGGTGTAATCTGAGCGTGCAGGTTTGATTGTGCAAATTTTCGTCGCTGGTGCTATTTGATGCTGCAGGCTTGATTGTGTCAACATTCGTCCCTTGTGCCATCTGAATGTGTATGATTGATGGTGCAAATATTAGTCCCTGGTGCTACCTGAGCGTGCCAGATTGATGATGTAAATATTAGTCCTGGTGCAAGCTGAGCGTGCATGATTGCTGGTGTTAATATTTGTCCCTAGTGATATCTGAGCGCCCAGTATTCATTCTGTAAATATTAGTCCCTGGTACTATCTGAGCATGCAGAATTGTTTGTGCAAACATCTGTCCCTAATGCTATTTGGGCATGCCGGATTGATTCTATAAGTATTAATGCCTTATTCTTACTGAGCTTGCAGGTTTTATTGTATAAGTATTTGCCCCTGGTGCTCTCTGAGCGTGTGGGTTTGTTTATATAAAAATCAGTCCGTGGACCTATCTGAGAGTGCAGGATTGATGATATGCATATTAAGCTGTGGTGCAATCTGAGCGTACATGATTGATGGTGTAAATATCAGTCCCTGATGCTCCCTGAGCGTGCTAGATAGATTGTGTAAACATTAGTCGCAGGTGGTATCGACTGTGCAGATTTGACTGTGTAAATAATAGTCTGTGGTGTAATCTGATCGTGCAGGATTGATGGTGTAATTCGCCGCAGGTGCTATCTGAGGGTGTAAGTTTGATCGTAGAAATATTAGTTGCCGGTGCTATCTGAGCGTGCAGGATTGATTGTGTAAGCAATAGTCCCTGGAGCTATCTGAATGTTTTGGGATTGATTATGTAAACGTTCGTTGCTGGTGCTATCTGACGATGCAGGTAGATTGTGTATCTATTGACCCTCGAGCAATCTGAGCGTGTAAAATTAATGGTGTAAATATTAGTCTCTGGTGCTTTCTGAGCGTACATGATTGATGGTGTAACTATTAGTCCCTGATGCTACCTGAGCGTGCCAGATTGATGGTGTAAATTCAAAGTTTGTGAGAAGATTTGTAGCTCAGGTGCTCGTTGTTGTGGTTCTGTTCACCGAGCTGGGAATTTTTGTTGCAGACGTTTCGTCCCCTGTTTAGGTGACATCCTCAGTGCTTGGGAGGCTCCTGTGAAGCACTTCTGTGATCTTACGTCCGGCATTTGTAATGGTTTGAATCTGCCGTTTCCAGTTATCAGTTCCAGCTGTCTGTTGCAGTGGTCGGTATATTTGGTCCAGATTGATGTGCTTATTGATTGAGTCCTTGGATGAGTGCACAGAGGACAGCCAGAGAATTCCTACAGGCATTGCACTCATCCACAGATTCAATCAATAAGCACATCGATCTGGACCGAATATACCAACCACTGCAACGGACAGCTGGAACTGACAACCGGAAGTGGCAGATGCAAACTACTACAAATGCCAGAGGAAAGATCACAGGAGCGCTTCACAGGAGGCTCCCAAGCACTGAGGATGTCACCTAGACAGGGGAAGAAACGTCTGCAACACAAATTCCCAGCTCGGCGAACAGAACCACAGCAATGATGGTACAAATATTAGTCACTGGTGGTCTTTGAGGGTGCAGGTTTGATTGCATAAATATTAGTCGCTGGTGCTACAGGAGCGTACAGGATTAATTGTGTAAGCATTAGTCCCCGGAGCTATCTTAGTGTGTGGGTTTGATTGTGAAACTATTTGTCCCTGGTGCGATCTGAGCGTGCAGGACTGTTGGTGTTAATATTAGTTCCTGGTGCTATCTGAGCGTGCAGGAGTGATTGTGTAAACATTAGTTACTGGAGCTATCTGAGTGCATGGGTTTGATTGTGTAACTATTTGTCCCTGCTGTGATCTGAGCGTGCAGGACTGAAGGTGTTAATATTAGTTCCTGGTGCTATCTGAGCGTGCAGGATTGATGGTGTAACTATTAGTCGCTGGTGCTCTCTGAGGGTGCAGGATTGATTGCATAAATATTAGTCGCTGGTGCTACAGGAGCGTACAGGATTAATTGTGTAAGCATTAGTCCCCGGAGCTATCTTAGTGTGTGGGTTTGATTGTGAAACTATTTTTCCCTGGTGCTATCTGAGCATACATGATTGATGGTGTAAATATTAGTGCCTGGTGCTATCTGAGAGTGCATGATTGATGGTGTGAATATTAATCCCTTGTCATATCTGAGCGTCCAGAATTCATTGTGTGCATATTATTCCCTGGTACTATCTGAGCATGCAGGATTGATTGTGCAAAGCTCAGTCACTAGTGGTATATGGGCATGCAGGATTGATTCTGTAAGTATCAGTGCCTAATTCTTACTGAGCTTGCAGGTTTTATTGTATAAGCATTTTCCCCTGGTGCCCTCTGAGCCTGCGGGTTTGTTTGTATAAACATCAGTCCCTGGAGCTATCTGAGCGTGCAGGATTGATAGTATAAATATTACTCCCTGGTGCTCGCTGAGCATGCCCTATTGGAGGTGTAAATATTTGTCCCTGGTGCTAACTGAATGTGCAGGTTTGATTGTGTAAATATTAGTCTGTGGTATAATCTGAGCGTGCAGGATTGACGGTGTAACTATTCGTCACAGGTGCTATCTGAGGGTGCAAGTTTGATTGTAGATGCATTAGTCGCTGGTGCTATCTGAGCGTGCAGGATTGATTGTGTAACTATTTGTCCCTGTTGCTATCTAAGCGTGCAGGTTGGATTGTATAAATATTAGTCCTTGGTGATATCTGAGCGTGCAGGTTTGATTGTCGGTGGTGCTATCTGAATGTGCTGTTTTGACTGGATAAATATTAGTCGCTGGTGCTATCTGAGCGTGCAGGTTTGATTCTTTAAACATTCGTCCCACGTGCTAACTGATTGTTTGGGATTGATTGTGTAAATATTAGTCCCTGGCGCTATCTGAGCGTGGCGGACTGATTTTTACTCATTAATCCCTGGCACTATCCGAGCATGCTGGATTGATTTTATAAACAATAGTCCCTGGTGCGATCTGAGCTTGCAGGCTAGATGTTGTAAATATTAGGCCCTTGTACTATCAGAGTGGGCAGATTTAATTGTGTAAACATTAGTCCCTGGTGCTATCTGAGTGAGCGGGATTGTTTGTGTAAATATTTGTCCGTAGTACTTTCTGAACGTGCAGTTTTGATTGTGCAAATGTTAATTGCTGGTGATATCTGCATGTGCGGGACAGATTGTGTGAACATCAGTCACAGGAGATATCTGGCCTTGCAGTGTTGATTGATAAATTTGAGTCCTTTGTGCTATCTGAGCGTGCAGGATTGATGGTCTGAATATTAGACCCTTGTGCTATCTGAGTGTGCAGGTTTGATTGTATGAATATCAGTCCCTAATGCTATCTCAGTGTGCAGGATTAATTGCATAAATATTAGTTCTGAGTGCTTACTGAACTTGCCTGATGGATTGTCTTAGTACTGGTGGTCTCTGAGTGTGTGGGATTGATTGTGTAACTATTTGCCCCTGGTGCTAACTGAGCATACAGGTTTGATTGTAGAAACATCAGCCTCTGGATCTATCTGAGCATGCAGGTTTGATGGTATAAATATCAGACACTGGTGCTCTCTGAGCCAGTGGGTTTGATTGCGTATTTATTACTCCCAGCCGCTATCAGTGCATTCGGGTTAGACTGTGTAAAAATCAGCCCATGGAGCTACCTGAGCATAATCATGTAAATATTAGTCCCTGCTGAAATCTGGGTGTGCAGGAATTATGGCGTAAATATTAGCCCCTGGTGCTATGTGAGCGTGCAGGATTGATTGTGTAAACATTAGCCCCCAGTGTGATATGAGTGTGTTGGATTGATTGCGTAAATACTTGTCGCTCGTGCTATCAGAGCGTGCGGGATTGATTGTGCAAACATCAGCATCTGGTGCTACCTGAGCGTGCAGGATTGATTGTGTAAACATTAGTCCCTGGCACTGAGTGTGTTGGATTGATTGTGTAAATATAAGCCCCTTGTGCTCTCTGAGCGTGCGGCATTGATTGTGTAAATACTTGTCCCTGGTACTATCAGAGTGTGATAGCATTGTGTAAGCATCAGCCTCTGGTGATACCCGACTGTGCAGGATTGATGGTGTAAATATTAGTCCCTCGTGCTATCTGAGCGTGCAGGATTGATTGTCTAACTATTAGTCACTGATGTTATCTAAGCATGCAGGTTTGATTGTATAAATATTAGTCGCTGGTGCAGTCTGAGCGTGCAGGGTTGATTGTATAAATTCAATTTGCTGGGACTATCAGAGCGTGAAGGTTTGATTATGTAAACATTCGTCCCAGGTCCTATCTGAACGTGCACGATTGATGATGAAAATATTTCTCCCTGCACCTGTCTGAGCGTGCAGGACTGATTGTGTAACGTTCGTCCCTGGTGATGTCTGAGCTTGCAGGAAATGATTGTGTAAATATTAGTCACTGGTGCTATCTGAACGTGCAGGTTTGATTGTATAAATATTAGTCACTCGTGCCATCAGAGCGTGCAGGTTTGATTGTAAAAATATTAGTCGCTGGTGCTATCTGAACGTGCAGGTTTGATTGTGTAAACATTCGTCCCATGTACAATCTGATTGTGTGGCATTTATTGCGAAAATATTAGTGCTTAGATCAGACTGGTGCGGGAAAAACAAAGCAAGGCAAGCAGCTTTCGAGCAGCATGAAAATCGACGTTTCGGGCAAAAGCCCGAATGAAGGCCATTTGCCTGAAATGTCCATTTTCCTGCTCTTCGGATGTTGCCTGACCTGCTGTGCTTTTCCAGCACCACTGTGAGCTAAACTCAGGCCTGAACCACATTTGTCCTCGGCTGCTTTGGGAAATGAGAAATGCAATTGCTTCACCACTTGCGAAGATCTTTGCATCCTCGTTCTCCACTGGAGTCGTACCTGAGGACTGGAGAGAGGCAAATGCAATTCCTCTCTTCAAGAAAGGAAATAGGGAAATCCCCGGAAATTACAGACTAGTAAGTCTCACGTCTGTCGTCTGCAAGGTGTTAGAAAGGATTCTGAGGGATAGGATTTATGACCATCTGGAAGAGCATGGCTTAATTAAATGCATCTAACACGGCTTTATGAGATGCAGATCATGCCTCACGAATCTTATCGAGTTCTTTGAGGATGTGACTAGAAAAGTTTATGAGGGTCGAGTTGTGGATGTGGAGTATATGGACTTCAGCAAGGCATTTGATAAGGTTCCCCATTGTAGGCTCATTCAGAAGGTCAGGAGGAATGGGATACAAGGGAACTTAGCTGTCTGGGTACAGAATTGGCTGGCCAACAGAAGACAGCGAGTGGTAGTAAAAGGAAAATATTCTGCCTGGAGGTCTGTGGTGAGTGGTGTTCCACAGGGATCTGTCCCTGTGCCTCTACTGTTTGTAATTTTTATAAATTAATTGGATGAGGGGATTGAAGGATGGGTCCGCAAGTTTGCAGATGACATAAAGTTTGGAGGTATCGTTGACAGTATAGAGTGTTGTTGTAGGCTGACATTGACAGGATGCAGAGATGGGCTGAGAGGTGGCAGATGATGTCCAACCTGGATAAATGAAAGGTGATACATTTTAGAAGGTCGAATTTGAAAGCTGGGTACAGGGTTAAGGATAGGATTCTTGGCAGTGTGGGGGAACAGAGGGATCTTGGTATGCAGGTACATAGATCCCTTAAAATGGCCACCCAAGTGGACAGGGTTGTTAAGAAAGCATAAGGTGTTTTGGATTTCATTAACAGTGGGATTGAGTTCAAGAGTCGTGAGATCTTGTTGCATCTCTATAAATTTTTGGTTAGCCGCACTTGGAATACTGCGTCCAGTTCTGGTCGCCCTACTATAGTAAAGATGTGGATGCTTTGGAAACGTTTCAGAGAAGGTTTACCAAGATGCTGCCTGGACTGGAGGGCTTGTCTTATGAAGAGATGTTGACTGAGCTCGCACTTTTTTCATTGGAGGAAAGGAGGAGTGGGGACCCAATTGAGGTATACAAGATAATGAGAAGCATAGATAGAGTTTAAAGCCAGACACTATTTCCCGGCTTCCTGATGAAGGGTTCTGGTCCAAAACGTCGAATTTCCTGTTCCTTGGATGCTGCCTGACCTGCTGTGCTTTAACCAGCAACACATTTTCAGCTGTGATCTCCAGCATCTGCAGACCTCACTTTTTACCCGGGGCAGAAATGACTAACACGAGGAATCATAGTTTTAAGCTGGTTGGAGGAAAGTATAGAGGGGATGTCAGAGGCGGGTTCTTGACACAGAGAGTTGTGAGGGCATGGAATGTGTTGACAGCAGCAGTTGTGGAAGCAAGGTCATTACGGACATTTAAGAGACTACTGGACATGCATATGGTCACAGAAATTTGCGGGTGCATACATGAGGATCAGTGGTCGGCACAACATCGTGGGCTGAAGAGTCTGTTCTGTGCTGTACTGTTCTATGTTCTATGAACAGGAACTTCGACATTAGAGCAACTGCCCTAATGAATGTTTTTTGCCTGAAACATCGATTTTCCTGCTTTTCGGATGCTGCCTGACCTGTTGTGCTTTTCCAGCACCACTCTGAGCTAAGCTTTGGTTTCCAGCATCTGCAGTCCTCACTCTGCATTGCGCAAATATTTGTCCCAGGCGCTATCTGAGCATGCCGGATTGATTATTAATCATTAGTCCCTGGCTCTATCTGAGCATGTCCGATTGATTGTGTAAACAACAGTGTCTGGTTCTATCTGAGCTTGCGGAATAGATGGTGGAAATATTAGACCCTTGTACTATTGGAGTGGGCAGGTTTGATTGTGCGAACATTAGTCCCTGGTGCTATCTAAGTAAGCGGGATTGATTGCTTCAATGTTTGTCGGCGGTACTATCTGGACATGCAGTTTTGATTGAGTAAGTTTTAATCACTGGTGTTATCTGAGTGTGCAGGACATATTATGCAAACATTATTTCCTGGCGTTATGCTGGCCATGCAGTATTGATTGTGTAAATATGAGTGCTGGGAACTATGTGAGCTTGAAGGATGTATAGTGTGAATATTCGTCCCTTGAGTATTCAGGAATGCAGGAATGATTATGTAAACATCAGTCCCTAATACTACCTTAGTGTGCAGGATTGATTGTGTAAATATTAGTTCCGAGTGCTCACTGAGCTTACAGGATTGATTGTCCAAGTACTACTCTCTGGTGCTATATGAATATGCAGGTTTGGTGGTGTAACTATTTTTCCCTGGTGCCGCCTGAGCCTGCAGGATTGATTGTCTAAACATTAGTCGCTTGTGCTGTCTGAGCGTGCAGGAAATGTTTGTGTAAATATTAGTCCCTGGTGCTCTCTGAATATGAGAGATTGATTGTGTAAATATTAGTCGCTGGTGATATCTAAGTGTGCCAGATTTTTTTGAACACTAATCCCTAGTACTATCTGAGCATGCCAGATTGACAGTGTAAAGACTGGGCCCTGGTGCCATTTGAACGTGCAGGTTTGGTTGTGGAAACATTAGTCCCTTTTGCGATCTGAGTGAGCGGGACTGATTGTGTAAATACTTGTCTCCGGTACCATCTGAAGTGCAGTTCTGATGTGTAATTATTGAGTCTTACTGCTATCCGAATATGCGGGACTGATTATGTAAACATTAGTCCCTGGAGCTATCTGGCCGTGCAATATTTATTGTGTAAATATTAGTCCCTGGTGCTATCCGAATGTGCAGGACTGTTTGTGTGCATATTAGTCCCTGATACTATCTGAGCATGCAGTATTGATTGTGTAAACATCAGTCGCTAATTCTATCTGAGCATGCAAGATTGATTGTGTAAATTTTGGTCCTTGGTTCTTACTGAGCTTGCAGGGTTGATTGTGTAAGCATTTGTGCATGCTGCTCTCTGAGCATGTGCGATTTTTTGTGTAAACATCAGTCCCTGGAGCTATCTGAGCGTGCAGAATTGATGTCATAAATACTAGTCCCTGGTGCTATCTGAGCGTGCAGGTTTGATTGTGTAAAAATTAGTCCCTGGTGCTATCTGAGTGTGCCGGATTCATTGTGTATATATTCGTCCCTGGTATTATCTGAGTGGGCAAGTTTGATTATGTAAACATTACACTCTCTTGCTATCTGAGTGTCCATAAGCATTAGTCCCTGGTGCTATATGAACCTGCAGGATTGATGATAGAATATTTGTCCCTCGTGCCATCTGAGTGTGCAGGATTGATTTTGTAAATAGTAGTCGCTAGTGCACTCTGATGTGCAGGTTTGATTGCGTAAATATTAGTCCATAGTGCTGTCTGTGCGGGCAGGATTTATGTTGTAAGTTTTCATCAATTGTACTATCTGACTATGCAGCATTGTTTTTGTGAATGTTTTGTCCTGGGGCTATCTGAACATGTAGGATTGCTAGTGTAAATATTTCTCCCTGGTGCTATCTGAGCGTATAAGATTGATTGTGAAAACATTAATCCCTGGTGCTCTCCGAATGTGTGGGATTATTTGTGTAAATATTACTCGCTGGTGCTATCTGAGCGTGCCTGATTGATTTTTAAACATTAGTCCCTGGTACGATTTGAGCACGCCGGATTGATTATGTAAACATTAGTTCCTGGGGTTATCTGAGCGTGCAAGTTTGGCTGTGTAAACATTAGTCCCTGGTGCCATCTATAGGTGCAGGATTGATGGTGTAAATATTAATTCCTGGTGCTAACTGAACTTGCAGGATTTATTATCCAAATACTAATCCTTGGTGGTCTCTGAATGTGCGGGATTAACTGTGCAATGATTTGTCCCTGGTCCTATCTGAGGATTCTGGGTTGATTGTATAAACCTCAGTCCCTGGAGCAATCTGAGCGTGCAGGATTGATGGTGTAAGTATTAGTTCCTGGTGTTAACTGAGCTTGCAGGATTTATTATCCAAATACTAATCCCTGGTGGTCTCTGAATGTGCGGGATTGACTGTGCAATGATTTGTCCCTGGTCCTATCTGAGGGTGCTGGGTTGATTGTATAAACCTCAGTCCTTGGAGCAATCTGAGTGTGCAGGATTGATGGTGTAAACAATAGTCCTGGTGCTTTTTGACGTACAGGTTTGATTGTGTAAATGTTAGGCACTGTTGCAAAGAGAATTGATTATGGAAGTCTTCTTCACTATCTG
This sequence comes from Hemiscyllium ocellatum, assembly GCF_020745735.1. Classification (NCBI taxonomy): domain Eukaryota; kingdom Metazoa; phylum Chordata; class Chondrichthyes; order Orectolobiformes; family Hemiscylliidae; genus Hemiscyllium; species Hemiscyllium ocellatum. Next base: position 71,745,361 of record NC_083420.1, read on the forward strand.
ATTGTGCGGTATTGATTAAGTGAATATTTATCCCTGGGGCTATCTGAACGTGCATGATTGTTGGTGTAAATATTTCTCCCTGGTGTCATTTTAGCTTGCAGCATTGATTGTGTAAACATTAGTCCCTGGTGCTCTCTGAGCGTGAAGCAAATGATTGTGTCAATATTATTCCCTGGTGCTCTCTGAATGTGCGGGATGAATTGTGTAAATATTAGTCGCTGGTGCCATCTGAGCGTGCCGGATTGAGTTTTAAGCATTCATCCCTGGTACTATCTGAGCATGCCGGATTGATGAGGCACTGGTAAACACTGGTGCTTTTGAGCGTGCAGGTTTGGTTGTGTAATCATTAGCCCCTGGTGCCATCTGTGTGATCGGGACTGATTGTGAAAATATTTGACCCTGGTACTATTCGAACACACAGTTTTGATTCTTTGAATATTAATCCCTGGTGCTATCTGAGTGTGTTGGATTGATTGTGTAAATTATAGACCCTGGTCTCTATGAGCATGTGGGGATGATTGTGTAAGTTTTAGTCCCTGGTGCTGTCAGAACGTGCGCGATTGTTTGCGTAAACATTAATCCCTGGTGCTACCTGAGCTTGCAGGATTGATGGCGTAAATATTAGTTCCTGATGATCTCTAGCCGTTCAGGGTGAATGGTGTAAATATTAGTCCCTGGTGTTATCTGAATGGGCAAGATTGATTGTGCAAGCATTACTCCATGCTATATGATGCAGGATCGATGATAGAATATTTGTCACTGATGCTATCTGAGTGTGCAGGATTAGTGGTGTAAATAGTAGTCGCTTGTGCTCTCAGATGTGCAGGATTGATTGTGTAAATATTGGCACCTGGTGCCTTCTGTGCGGGCAGGATTGATTGCATAAGTCTTCGTCAATTGTACTATCTGATTGTGCGATATTGATTGCGTGATTTTTTTCCCCTGGGGCTATCTGAACGTGCAGGATTGATTGTGTAAACATTAGTCCGTCGTATTCTATGAGCTTGCAGGAAATGGTTGTGCAAATATTCGTCCCTGGTGCTCTCTGAACGTGCGGGATTGATTGTGTAAATATTAATCGCCGGTCCTATCTGAGCGTGCCAGATTGATTTTTAAACATTAATCCCTGGGACTATCTGAGCATGCCAGATTGATTGAGTAAACATTAGGCACTGGTGCTTTTCAGCGCGGGTTTGCTTGTGTAAATATTAGTACCTGGTGCCATCTTGGTGAGCGGTTGTGATTGTGTAAATAATTGTCCTCGGTATTATCTGAACATACAGCTTTGAATGTTTAAATATTAATCCCTGATATTATCTGCGTGTGTGGGACAGATTCTGTAAAGATTATTCTCTGGAGCTATCTTGCAGTGCAGTATTGATTATGTAAATATTAGAGTACAAAGTGAGGTCTGCAGATGCTGGAGATCAGAGCTGAACATGTGTTGCTGGTTAAAGCACAGCAGGTCAGGCAGCATCCAAGGAACAGGAAATTCGATGTTTCGGGCCAGAGCCCTTCATCAGGAATGAGGAGAGTGTGCCAGGCAGGCTAAGATAAAAGGTAGTGAGGAGGGACTTGGAGGAGGGAGATGGAGATGTGATAGGTGGAAGGAGGTCAAGATGAGGGTGATAGGCTGGAGTGGGGTGGGGGCGGAGAGGTCAGGAAGAAGATTGCAGGTTAGGAAGGCGGTGGTGAGTTCGAGGGAATCGACTGAGACAAGGTGGGGGGAGGGGAAATGAGAAAACTGGAGAAATTCGAGTTCATCCCTTGTAGTTGGAGGGTTCCCGAAACGTCGAATTTCCTGTTCCTTGGATGCTGCCTGACCTACTGTGCTTTTACCAGCTACACATGTTCAGCTGTGTAAATATTATTTGAGCGTGCAGGATGGATGTTGTGAATATTCGTCTCTTGTGTTATCTGAGAATCCAGAATTGATTGTGTAAATATTAGTCCCTGGTACTGTCTGAGCATGCAGGACTGTTTGTGTAAACATCAGTTCCTAATGCTTGGGGAACATTCAGGATCGATTGCATAAATACTTGTGCATAGTTTCTTACTGAGCTTGCAGGGTTGATTGTGTAAGTGTTCATCCCTATTGCTCTCTGAGCGTGCGGGGTTGATTGTGTACATATTTGTCCCTGTTGCTATCAGAGCGTGAGGGATTGATTGTGTAAACATCAGTCCCTGGTGCTATCTGAGCGTGAGGGATTGATTGTGTAAACATCAGTCCCTGGTGCTATCAGAGCGTGAGCGATTGATTGTGTAAACATCAGTCCCTGGTGCTATCTGAGGGTGCAGGATTGATTGTGTAAATATTAGTCCCTGGTGCTCTCTGATCGTGCAGGATTGATTGTGTAAATATTAGTCCATGTTGTTATCTGTGTGCAAGTCTGATTATGTAAGCATTAGTCACTGGTGATATCTGAGCATGCAGGATTGATGGTGTAAATATTAGTCCCTGACGCTACCTGAGTGTTGATTATTGATTGTTTAAATATTAGTCCCTGGCGCTATCTGATTGTGCCAGTATGATGTATACACATTCGTCCCTGGTACTATCTGATTATGCACGATTGAATATGTAAACATTATTCCCTGGTGATATTTGAGTTTGTAGAGTTGATGCTGTAAATGTTAGTTTCTTGTATTATCTGAATGTGCAGGATTGATGGTGTGAATATTAGTCCCTGGTCCTATCTGAGTGTGCAGGTTTGGTTGTTTAGTCATTAGTCCGAGTGCCATCTGAGCATGCAAGATTGATGGTGTAATACTTGTCCCTGGTGCTCTCTGAGAGTACAAGGTTAATCATGTGAATATATTTCCCTTGTGCCAACTGAGCGTGAAGGATTGAGGGTGTAAACATTAGTCCCTGATAATATCCAAGTGTGCAGGTTTTTTGTGTAAATATTACTCCCTAGCGCTATCTGAGCGTGCAGATTGTGTAAACATTAGTTGCTGGTGCTCTCTGACCGTGCAGGACTGATTGTGTAAATATGCGTCCTAGGTGCTACCTGAGCGTGCGGGGCTGTTGGTGTAAATATTAGTCCCAGGTGCAATCTGAGCGTGCGGGAGTGATTGAGTGTATATTAGTCCCTGGTGCTATCTGACCATGCAGGATGTGTTGTGTAAGCATTAGTCCGTGGTGCTATCTAAGCTTGCAGGATTGTTTGGGGAAATATTCACCCTGGTGCTATCTGAGCATGCAGGATTGATTGTGAAAATATTAGCCTGTGGTGCAATCTGACCATGCAGGATAGGTTGTGTAAGCATTAGTCCTTGGTGATATCTGACCTTGGAGGGTTGCCTCGTCTTGACAGCAGCTGGATATTTGAAAATGGCCTGAAATGTTGTAATTCAAAATGCATGAGTAACCCAAGTTGGGACTACCTGGTCTGGAATATTTAAGACTAATAGCTCCACTAAAAGTCTCTGAGAGTAAGCTGGTCTCCCAATAAAGTCAGCCCTGTTTCTGGATCACATATCAGGTATAAATCGTTTCAGGTAATACTGGATCTTTGGGAACTCTCTGACATTCTCTGCACACACTTCCTTCCCCACAGTCAGAAATAAAGCATAGAATATGATATACACATTGAGTCTCTTTCTCAATGTGGATGTGTTTGGATCCATTCCTAGTTCACAGTCTTTCAGATTTTTTTCTTGAGTTTCACCTAAAAGCCTCAGTGCGTCAGTAACACAGCAGATTTAGACAGGAAAGGAGTGGGGGGGGGGGGGGCGGGGGTGCGGGGTGGGTGGGTAGTTTTTCAGTCTGTCCGTACTCTGTTGTCAGAACTTTCTCTCACTTGTTCCAGCTGGCCCCACTTGTGCCTGTGGCCTGATTGGTGGCATCTGCAGTCTGTGCTGCTGGATTCAATTGATTTACACTTCTTCTCTTCGAGTCTGTTGGGCGGTGAACTGTCAGTATCTTTTGATCGTTTACTGAATCATCCCCTATTCCAACACACCTTGAATTGCGAGTCATAGAGTCAAAGGGATGTACAGCACGGAATCAGAACGTTCTATCCAACACGTCCATGCCAACCAGATAGCCCAACCCACAATCTATTCCCAACTGCCAGCACCCGGCCCATATCCATCCAAAGCCTTCCTGTTCATATATCCATCCAGATGCCTTCTAAATGTTACAATCGTACGTGCCTCCAAAGCTTCCTCTGGCAGTACCTTCGACACACGCACCACCCTCTGCGTGAAAACAATTGCCCCTTAGGTCTCTTTCATATTTCACCCCTCTCACCATCAACTTATGCCCTCTAGTACAGTAATCCCTAACTCCAGAGAAGAGACTTTGTCTATTTATCGAACCTATACCCTTCATGATTTTATTAACCTCAAAAAGTCATCCCTCAGCCGATGACCCTCCAGGGAAAACAGCTCCTGTTTATTCAACCTGTCCCTATAGCGCAAATCCACAAACTTGTAAATGGTTTGCTTGTAAATATTTTCTAAATCCTTTCAATTTCCCAACATCCTTCCGATAGGGAGGAGACCAGACTTGCAAGCAATCTTCCAAAAATGGCCTAACCAATGTCTTGTACATCCGCAACCTGACCTTACCACTCCTGTCCTCAACGCTCTGACCAATAAAGGAAAGTGTATCAAATGCCTTCTTCAGATTCCTATCTACCTTTCACTACACTTTTAAGAATTCATAAATCTGCACTCCAAGGTCTCTTTGTTCGACAATACTCTAGAGGACCTTACTATTAAATGCATATGTCCTGCTAAGATTTGCTTCCCCAAAATGTAGCACCTCGAATGTATCTAAATTTCACTCCATCTACCACTCCTCAGTGCATTTGCCCATCTGATCAATGGGTACTTTGAAGTAAGATGCTCGCTGTCGACGACACCAACAATTTTGTTGTCATCTGCAAACTTACTAATTGTAACTCTTATGTTCTCATCCAAATCATTTATGTAAATGACGAAAAGCAGTGGACACAGCACCGACCCTTGTGGCACTCCACTATTCACAGGAATCCAGTCTGAAAAATAACACTCCACCACCACTCTCTGTCTTCTACCTTTGAACCAGCTCTATATCCAAATGATACAAATCTCCCTGTATTACACGAGATCAAACCTTGCTACCCAGTATCTCATGGGGACCATTATCGAATGCCGTACTGCAGTCCATCTAGATCTGACCCATCAATAATTTATGATTTTGAAACACTTCCAGCAATCAATGAGATCCTTTCGAATCTATATCTCATCTTGTTACCATTCCCAACAGAAGGCTCAGTTTTCTTACCTATTCTTTGATGCAATCAGAATCTGACCTCACTTTGTCCCAATAAATCCTGAATGCAACAGATCAAGTAGGGCAACTACAGCAAATTGAATTTATTATGAGCAAATGTGTGATCATGCAGTTTGTTCTGATGAAATATATCATAGTATTTTCTCAATGGCAAATTTTCAGGATATTTGGATGAGTACACTGGATCGGATTCCTATGTTAAGGAGGAGATGATTGTCAAAAAAAACAAGGTTTTTATCTGTGGTTGAAAGCTTAGGTAGATAGCTGTAGAAGACGCAAAATCCAGTGGTGAGGGCAAATAAAATAGAGGCCAGATTTAAAGAAATGCAGTGATCTCAAAGGGTTATCAGGCTGCATAACATTGTAAAGATTGGGACAGCATAGGCAATTGAGGAATGTGAAGTGGGGAAATTAAACATATGGGGCTGAAGGTAGTTGGAGACGGGGATGGAAGGCCATGGGAGGACACAAGGAGAAAAGTAAAATTAAAATATGAATTTCTAAGGAACTTTTCATGATGGATGGATATCTCAGAACACTTGATGTTGAATGAAGTCATGTTACTGCTTAAACTGCGAGAAAAATCTGGCAGGCAAGTTCCCAAAAAACACTTCCTACAAATAACAGTGTAATGACAACCAGATAATCTGTGTTTTAGTTGGTAAAATGCCGAGGTGGAAAAGGACAGCAGGTCAGACAGCATCGGAGGAGCAGGAAAGTCAGTATTTCAGGCTGGACGCCTTTTGCAGATGTTGTCTGATCTACTGTGCTCCACATTTTACTTCCAACGTCTGCAGTCTTTACTATTTCCTAATCTGTTTTTTTTTTATCTTCCCGACATGGGTTTAGTTAACGTCTGTTTGTTTCGCTGTCTATCTTCCTCAGTTTTGCTCATTTTATTGTTTCATATGATGTGTGTCTTGCTGACTAGGCCAACATTTCTTATTTTCTATTCTTAGTAGTTTTTGGGAACGTGTTCAAAAGCATCCCTCTTGACCTGCAGTATGCCTTATACTGGACGTATGTCCGCCATGCTATTAGGGAAGGAATTCCAAGATTTTGGCCAAATGACACTGAGGAAATGGCACTATGTTTCCAAGTCAAGACGGTGAGTTGCTTGGAAGAGAACTTGAATGTGGTAGTTTTCCCATGTGTCTGCTGCCCTTGTCCAAGATGGAAGTTGTCGTGGGTGTAGAAGGTACTGTCTGACGACCATTGGTGATTATTTTGCAGTCTTCTCGATCGTGCAGTGTTGCGACCGAGTGCCGGTGGTGGAAGGAGTGATTGCGGTGCCAATCAGGCAGCGGCTTTGTCCTGGATAGTGTCAGGTTTCTTGCATATTGTTGGGACTGCACTTTTCCAGGGAAGTGGAGCATATCCCAACACGAGTGTAGTTCCCAGGTTGTCACTTTCAGTGCTCTGTTTGCCATTATATTTCAACGTAATTCTCGACAAATGAGGCTCGATACTTGAATTTCTACATGTATTCAGCGAACAAATCCATCCCATTTCATTATTGCAGTGGTCAGGTTATGTTCTGATATCGAGCGCACCAGGCAAGATGCCGTTACTACATTTAATCAAGTGTTTGGCTGTTGTTGAGCCTGTAGTTTGTTGCGTCAATGTTTGGTTAGAGCCACTTAACTCATCAGAGTTGGCCATTTTTACCAGCAGCCAATTTGGTCTGACTGTAGATGTAAACGAAATGTTTCTGTTTCTGAGATTGACAGGATCTCACGGTACAAATATGAAACTCTAACCAGTAAACACAATGAGATGTTAAGGAGTAAGTTGATTTACTAAGAGAGGGTCACAATGTGGAATTTGCCCCATGAGGAATAGGTGACGTGAGGACCTCTTTTTGTTTGTGGAAGCAGGGTAAGAACTTGTAGGAGAATGGAATAGATCATCCTGATGGGATTCAATGATATAAGGTGGATGCCAACTCACGCAAATGATAAACACCAGAACAGAGAGTATTGGACTGAGTGCTCAGTTTCGGTGTGGAAAATGCAATATCCTTCTACAACCTACGCAAATTAATTGACCTTTTCTTGTCGATGTTTCTGAAGAACGAGTGAGAGAGCAATTTATCCAATGGCAATGTTTAATTAACTCATAGAACATAGAACATAGAACATAGAAGGATACAGCGCAGTACAGGCCCTTCGGCCCTCGATGTTGCGCCAACCGAATCCTACCTAACCTATACTAGCCCAATAACTTCCAAATGCCTATCCAATGCCCGCTTAAATGACCATAAAGAAGGAGAGTTCACCACTGATACGGGCAGGGCATTCCATGAACTCACAACCCGCTGTGTGAAGAATCTACCCCTAACATCGGTCCTATACCTACCACCCCTTAATTTAAAGCTATGTCCCCTAGTAACACCTGACTCCATTAGCGGTAAAAACTCGTTAACATAAACCTCATAACTTAAACATCAAGTATACCAATGATTAATAACAAACAATACTTAAAGACAGAGCTATCCAGTAACTTCGGGAATATGCTCAATTAATACACAGGTAAGTAAGACAATGAATGAGAGGGTTGGTCAGCACCATCAGGAAATATTCAAGAGATCATCAATTACATCAAATTATAACCTAGATCAGTGACTGAACTTGCTGCAGATTGGGGGAATTGAGCTAATATCAAATATTTAAAAATCTAATTGATCCGTTGCAATTTCTCTATGGGTGTACTGTTGGCTAAAGGATAGCATTGCCCTGGGAATACAATTTAAGTAGATGACATTAAATTGGAAGGTTTCGTCGAAGCAGTCTTGGTAATTTGATGCAGTTTTGCATCTTCAGGATACACTGCAAAAATTCATTGTATCCATCCAGAACCCATGATCACTCTCGAGAAGGATAAAGGCAACAGATAATGCTAATCACCTGCAAGTTCTCCTCTAAGTCAGTCACCATCCAAGCTAGCAAATAGATCAGTATCCTTAGTTTATCATTGGTCCAAAACCCGCGAATTACCTCACCAAAAGCAGTCTTGGCCCACCTGCATCAAATGGACTGCAACGATTCAAGAAGGGCAGCTTACAACCTTCTCAAAGGCAACCAGGAATAAGTAGCGTCAAAGGCAGCCATGCACATTTCTGTGAGACAAATCAATCAAACAGTCGGCTATGCTTTTTTGTGCTCAGGCAACCGATTTGTCTTCACCGAAGGCAAATCTGAATTTGTACTCCACATAACCATCAAATTGCTACTGTGTTGAGAAATGAATGTTACAAATCAGCAGCCTCATATAATCCTTTCTATTTTAAGAATCTGAAACACCAGTTTTACACTGAGTGACAAGTTTCTCTCCTGTGGCTGTCGCTGGTAAAATCATTGTAATTGTCAACTCGACTTGCCCCGAGAAGTTGTTCTTTGTCTGTCTGCTTGAATTGTTTATGTAACTTTCTGATAGGCGAGGGAAATAGTAGGAAACTTCAGAGACACTGAATGTAACAATCACTCACAGCCTCAATCAGCTTGAGCTGAAATCAGGGAAACAGCCGATAAGATTTCAACCTGGATTGCAGCAATTTAAAGGGAGGGACAGACAATGTCCCAAAAATGAGAGGAATGATATTTATAAATTACACTGCCACTTTCACTCCAGGTCTTGCATCCTGCAGCAACTTCAGTTGTCCAGGTGTGCTGACGGAGTTCTCCATCAACCTAAAATCATTAACGATGAAATAGAAAATGAAGAGATTGAGCACCAGTGCAAATGGTAGGGAGAGTTCTGAAAACAAATCAGCAAATTAATATTCAAATTTTCTCCAACTGACAATGGATTTCGACCTATCCAACTCTATACACCCTTGCATCAGTCAGTAAATGTGTTTGGTAACTAAATACCATATGTGTAAAGCTTTGAAATGCTCGTCCAGCTGGTCTCATTCCGATTATCAGAATTAATCTTTGTGTAGCCACTGGCCATCCTTGTCATGTCTGTGGTGCATGTCCCCACAGTAGACTGCTCAGGAATTTTGGCAAAGGGTGATTTACCAACAGTTAAATAACCAGGCTGTGTCTTTTTTGGGGATTTGCTGTAAACTCCATCTCTCAGGAGCATTTGAAGCAATATTCTGTCCTGTTAAAAATTCCTAAATCTTGACGCATTAGTCCGTAGAGAAGTAGTCTTTTGACTTTATTCCATATTAAATTGAGCCTATATTTATTTAAGCTGACTTGATAGTTTTGGGGGAATTTTGGGAGGTCATCCTAGAACAAAGACTCACGCATGTGTGGATTATTGGAAATTCGTAAGTTATTTGCTGCGGGTTCACACAGGAGTCCTGACTGGTGTATTTCTGCAGAACATTGAGAATACCCAACAAACTATTAAATCAGAACATTTATTACAGATGATTTCGGCTTGCAATTTAATGAAAGGTTTGAATGAAATCATGAATGATGCATCCACTTTCAACTTTTTGACAAAGCAACAGGAATTCTGAATAAAAGATATCATTTAGTAACCGGTATTTGCTATCATTCATGGAATGAGCTCATATAATACCATGCTGCAGGACGAGCTAATCTCCTTCATTTGTGGATCACCATCCTGGAGTTGGTCTTTGATTCTTGTCACTGAATATTTTGTGTTCATGCTCCAATCCACACTTCAGCCAGAGGTTAGGATGCTTTGATAAAGGGACTGTTACCATTGGTGCCGAGCCAGTGAATGTCACAGCGAAGAGTATTCTCCACTAGGCAGGTTTCAAGCTGTGAGCTAGAAAGCAAGAAGTATGGTCTTGAATCTTCAAGCAGCTCCAATGGTAAGTGGCTTACTGCTGTGCTCTAAATTCTCCAAAGCCGACACCACTGAACATTTCGTTTGGGAATGTTCAATCGCCCATTTCCAGGAAATATGCGGTGCAGTCTTCATCAGGAAACAATGATGGAACTTGGTGAGAAGAAAACAGGCGTCTCTGCTGAAGTGTTGATTTGAAAATGAATAAGGAGGTAGGCGAACATGGGTGAATTGGAGCAGGTAGCTGAGTGGAAAGTCAGGTCAGGAGGCTGCTTTGATGGTTGGGACAGGAGATAGTTGCCTCAGGTGTGAAGCGTTGTGTTTTAATCAGAATGTTTGGGGAGGAGTGGGGGAAAATTGTCAGCAATAATCAGAGGCTATCATTTAACCTGGGTCTTAACATTTCCAGGGCACCTACCCAGGAAACAACTGCCCAAAACCTCCAATCCTCGATCTGAATCGGGAATATTTGTAAAGTCTAGCGGGTATGGCTGTGCAATTACCACTTTAAGACTTCCCAGGAAATTCTCATGAAGGACCAGACACTGGGACTTTGATAGAGTAGTATCATACACTTTTGATGATGTAGACACAAAGATTTGTCCCATGATTAATTTCAGTATAATTATCAGATTATTTCATTGACATATTTTGACAGATCTAATACCCACAGTATAATCCTATTCGTTCAGAGAACCGATTTAAAATTCATTTGTTGTTGAACTAAGAACTGATCATTTTATTATTGGTAATGTTGGTTTTGAATCTATGTCTCTGAATGAAGTGAATAGTTCGTTTCATTTTCTCGTGGACGAACGCCTCAATCTGTGACAGTTCTACGACCTGTTTTCCAGTTAGAGATGAGAAAGAATTATTGCAACACAAGAGATTTGTGAATTAAAGGCATCAGCTGCTGAAGACTTTCACACTCAAGATTCCAAGTAAACTTATTTTTATCACATTGTCCAATGAGATGAGACAGAAATGCATAGTCAACTGGTTTCAGGCCCAACTTACGAAACATAAGGATTTCTGCAGAACTGAATGTGATTCGAGCCCGTTCTTTATTCTGTGTCTCAAATACATCGTGTAACATATCAAAAAAGTTGCTTTTGTAATCTTGACTTGATGTGTTTGCAACCTGAATTTCAACTCCTCCTGCACGCAGTGAATGGGAGCCCATGGTCAATGGTGTTAATACTAGACTATTAATCGAGGGACTTGGGTAATGCTTTGGGAAACTGAATTTAAATCGCGCAGTTGTCAAATGTGACCTCAATAAATTCTGGAAGTAAGAGTCGAACGATAACCGTGAATCCATTGTCGATTTTTGGTGATAAACCCATCTGGTGCAGTTATGTCCTTTAAAGTAGGAAACTGCCATTTTTTACGTGTGATTCCAGGCTAACGGCAAAATGATTGGTTCTTAACTGCCCTATGGACAATTCTGGATGGGCAATAAATACAGGTTTGGCCAACAATTCCATTATCCTATTAATGAATAAATTTGAAAAAAAATCTCTCAGCATGTTGTTTCTTGTAAAAAAAAGGCCCAGAAATTCTCCAAAGGCCAAGCTGCCTGTGTGGAGGAGAGAGCGTCAATAAAGCAGTGAAATGTCTCAAACAAACCATCGTCCACATTTAGAATCTCGAATATCCCCAGGATCCAGAGACAGGAATTGTGCGAGTGCAGCTACAAGCTGATGAAATGTTGGAATGTGTAAACCGCACTCTGGGTAGGATCATTTCTCTCCTTGGTCCAGCTTAGTGGTAGCGCTGCTGCCTCGCAGTACCAGGGACCCAGTTCGATTCCAGCCTCGACTGTGTGGAGTTGGCACATTCGCCCTGTGTCTGCAGGGGTTTCCTTCCAGAATCCAAAGATGTGCAAATTAGGTCAATTGGCCATGCGAAATTACCCATCGTGTTCAAGGATATGTAGGCAAGGTCGGTTAGCCATAGGAAATTTATATTTACAGGGAAATGTATTGTGGCAAAATGCTCTTTGGAGGGTCTGCAAGGACTCGATGGGAATGGTCTGCGTCCGCATTGGGATTGTATGCTTCAAAAGTACCACCCTGCACCCAGACAGGAAGTGGGAAGGTTGCAGATCGCACTGGATCAAATCTCCATCACTAAACGCAATCTGTTTCTGTGAGACTCCTGTAATGGCCATCTTGCCAAACTTCAATATCACTGAACACGACAGTACAGTACAATTCCTTCTGCCATTCTACTCTCAGATCAAACTAACCTACATATCCTTCATTTTACTATCGCCTGTATGCCAGTCCAACAATTTGGGGCGGAGTGGAGTTCCGCCTCTCAGGCATGGTGTCTCAGAATATTGTAAATACAGTTGGAATAGATTGAGTGATGGTCTTGGGAACTCCCTGTCACATTGTGTGATAAAGGGAAGCAATGACAGACTATGGATCCAGCAGTATGAATAGATATAGCACATGATCTCGTTTTCCCACACGTGTTCATAAACAACAGCTACCACTGAGTAATCTTACAACAGTCTGTCTAACTATTCCTTCCTTTCATCACTAACAAACCACAGGCTTTCAGCCCAGGCACTAATCTCCGTCTTTTCTAATAAATATAATGCAGTGGGCTGAGTGGTCTTTCGCATTGAACGTCCTGAGAGCAGCTTGGATAGACTAAACTGTCAACAATGTCAGACAGTTAACACCAGCATTCAGGATCTCTGTACACAAACTGAGTTTCTGTTTTTTCTCCACTGTTAGAAATCTCGAACCTCTGCAAACTATTGAATACAGACAGAGACGCCTTTGAATTTTTCCAGAGCTCCATCAGAGCATTTCCCTAAGAAAGGATACTGATCCAGTATAAGATTCCTCAAATTTATTCAACAGTTAATAGTGTACCGATCCCAGAATTCAAAACATAAAACACTGAAACTGTGATTATATTTTCCCAGTTGTCCAGTTACACGCGATCTTTTGTAACAATGATGTTTTTCCAGTCCCTGATCCCATACTTGCAGATATGCAATTTCGTTGGTAAATCCTGCTCTCGAACAGTTGATCCATTTGTACTTTTTCCGGTTATCTCTGGAGATGTTTCTCTCTCAACTGTTCATGCCATCAGCCTCGTGCAGCAGATTATGTTGTACAAGTACTCTATCTCGTCCATTTGAGACAGAGAAGGGAACAGAGAGAGAGAGAGAGAGAGAGTGCTACACAAAGATGTGGGTTACAGTGTCTCAATATTTCCAGCGTATGGTTTTTATTCCTAATGTACTGCAGTTTCTCCTACAATCCAACAGTAGCACAGGGACTGGGGAAGGGGAGTGGTTGTGATATGGAAAGGGGTCAGCAGACTGTGAGGGATCCCTGTGTGAATTCATGGAGAGTCATGTTTTATGCTTTTAGATGGAGCCACAGTTTGGTGAGAGCACAAGGAATGATACAGATGCCAGGCAAATGCAGTCTATCATCAATCAGTGGTGATTGGAAAGAAGAGCAGGACTCCCCCCTCCACGCCCATCCCACACCCCTGTTGATCACTGTCTCTCACTCCAGGCGATTCCTTTCAATATTTGACGTAGATTCTACATAAATGATACCGGCCCGGCCTTGTCCCAACTTTAATTGGCTGTGGGGGGAGGGAATAGGGGTCTGAATGGGGCAAGAGGTGTGTATGGGTTGTGCATTATTGCTCCTATCCTGACAGCTTCACCCCCACCTCGTCACTATCTCCTCACTCCCACCCCCGAAATACTCTGCCCAGTTCTGGTCACCCGTATAGGAGGGATATTAATCAGCTTAAGAGGTTTGGAAGAATTTTACCACGATGATGTTGGGTATGAAACTTGCGAGTTATAAAGAAAGGCTGGATAGGCTGAGACTTCTAAACTGGAGCAAAGGAGGGTGACAATAGAGGTGACATTATGAAAATTTATCAAATAAATGACGAAAAGGGGGTATGAAGGTTAGTTGTCCTTGTCTGAGAATGGAGGATTTCAAGATAAGGAGGCATATTTTCACAGTGAAAGAGTAAAGATTTTAAAAAGACATCGATAGCAAATTATTTACAGAGAGGGTGGTTCATGTGTTGGATGACCTTCCTGAGAAGTGTTGGATGTGGATACAATTACAATGTTTGATCGATATTTGGATAAGGACATGAATTGGGAAGGTCTGGAGTTATATGGGCCAGGAGTAAGCAGGTGGGAATAGTTTAGTTTAGGAGAATGCTAGGCAGGGACGAGTTGGATCGAAGTGTCTGTTTCTGTACTGTGCGACTCTATGTCTCTCCCTACACAGGGGAGATTGGTTGTGACAATCCATTTGTACAACCTCAACGTCCCAACAACTGCTGTCCTGAACTTTCTGGGAAGGTACGTGCAGCTTCAAGGATGTAGTACCGATGTAGTGGACCCCTTAGGAATCTAGACCAGCAAGTGCAGGTCAAGGTAACCCAGAGGGGTGGATGCTCATGGGAACATTCTCCACCCAGCCTCCAGCTTTGTGAATCGAGGGATTCGAGGCTACATGCCATACACGAGCAGGCTAGAATGCATCAACTCTGTAGAAGAACAGCACCCATAGCTGTTACCCTCTGCAGGAACTGCAAACAGGAGGTCACCCTGACTAAGGACTGGAGGGGTCCAAGAGCTATAACTTGTGTTGGGCAGCAAGACCGGGGAGGTTGGTGGTACCACACAGACTCAGATAGCAGGAAGTGGGCAACATG